>NC_030420.2:24034922-24132422 GCF_001660625.3 Ictalurus punctatus
GACCCGTAGCTTGTGCACTTCCTGATAACTTTGAACAAAAGTTTGACGCACACAAACACACACACCCACGCACACACGCACGTTCCTGTCCTATCAGCATCAGCATCAGACTGATATTTTACCATTCAGATGCGATGCTGACATGCCAGGATGTATTTGCATGGACCATGGCATTTGGGCAAGTGAAGCCTGTCAGGGGTAATAGGTGGGAACTGATGGATTCTCAAGAGTGTGCACATGAGGACGACCTGCTGATGGATGGAGAGTTGTGTCTGTGTGTGTGTGTGCGTGCGTGCGTGTGTGTGTGTGTACCAGTCTGGTGGACGTACAGGCATGTGTAACTTATGACATGCAGAACAAGGGTTACGTGACAGAGCGCGCTCGCTCAACAAAAGCCTTGACATCTGTCAGGAGTGGATGAAGGGCGTTCCGACACACAGCAGGCGTCTGCCACAGCAGCCTGTCTGCCTCCACCACAGCCGAACAACAGGCACATGACAATTAGAAAGGGGGGGGGGGGGCAATATACATTTCACAGGCAAGCAGACGAGTGCCAAAGCTCGCAGGAAATACCACAGCTCAGACTGACACTTGTACATTCAGATAAAGGACATAAAGTTGAAAGCTGATATTAGAAAAGAGATAACAGTAATGTTTTGTCTAGGACGATATTAGTGTCGTGCTATGTTTCGTTTTTTTTTGTTGTTGTTTTTTTTTGAGTATGACAAACTGTATTTGAACAGGGACACAATTTTTCATAATTTTGCCTCTGTACACCAGCACAGTGGATTTGAAATGAATTAATCAAGATGTGATTGAAGTGTAGACTTGTCAGAGTCCCTCCATTTTCAGTAAAGGCCTGGCAAAGCATTTCAAAGGAGGAAACTCGGCATTTGATGTTCATGGGTTTGACTGTCATTGACTGTAAAGGATTTGCATCCTTGTATTAAATGGAACCCCGACCATGAAGACTTGTATGGCGTATTAGATTAACGCCGACATCCGTCCTATAACGCCGCTACACAAAAACACTCTACATGTCAGTGTTTTTTCAAAATAATAATAATCCCTGCACTCGTACTGTAGGCTGCCATTGCTGGTTTACGTCGCAATGCATTCTGGGTAGTGACGTCAAATGGTTGTGACGGTCTTGATTCTCCAGCGACCCTACAGCGATGTAAACATCTCTTCAGCCTTTTCAATTTGAACCCGAGCGTAACATAAGCGATGAGGCTAATATAGAAGACGTTACTCAAAATGTACATCGAAATGAAGACGATCAGAGAGGTGAGGAGGCGAGAGTGGGGCAAAATGCATGGTGTCTGTGCAGCAACTGCACGTCTGTGCCAATCGAGAGCCTTTGTTGTTCAAGGTAAGACTAAACTATGGACTAAACTATCGTTTTACAATGAAACATATCATAATATCATTATCATATATCATATCATTTTAGAGATGATCATATCAGCCATCTCGCCGTCGTATATTTCGTCCTGTTAAAATGCATCACTGCCCAAATACTTATAGATCCGACTGTAGACGAGAACATTTTTGGAGTAGAGGTTCTCAAACTGTTTTATTGAACATTATTATTATATATACATTACATTATTATATATATATTATCGAAATGTGTACAGCAATACTCTGGCTATTTATTGAGGCATGTAGCATGGATAGAAGCATGCTTTTTACGTTAACATTATTTATAGCTGACCTGTTTTTAAGTTATTGACATTTGGATTGATCCCATTCGATTTAAAGGACCAGTCAGACAGGTTAAATATAAAACTTTGGTAGTAGAGGGCTGTGATTTCCAGAACGTTAGCAAAGTTTTTTGTTTTTTTTTAAAAAACCCCAAAAAAAACATCGACCCTTGACTGTGCTTCATAGAACCCTGTAACTCTGAACCCCACTTTGAGAACTCTAGAGATCATTCTCTACATTTTTTCTGAATTTCTTTCATCTCACCATTTGAACACTCTCGATCGCAGTATCCCATGGCTCAGTGTCAGTTTGTGGCATGTGGTGTTCAAATGAGTCCAGCGGAGAGCACTTCTATGTACAGATGCCACCGTGATAGTCATCAAACAGCTGATTAGCTCCTGCTAATCGCACCTTGAACTGTCCACCTCTGTAACACGGCGAGGCTTCGGTGCTTCAGTGGGCTGAACAAAGAACATGGTGGTTTCGTAGACCGTGTGCCCGAATCTTGCACATAGTCACACAAGGACTGAATCGTTCTTTATTACATCCAGGCACAAAGGAAGGCCTTGCACATTTAATCATGCGCACACACACACACACACACACACAGATAATTGCTGAAAGTGAGAAGAACTCTTATGTCGTTGGAAAACACAAGTGTGTAAAACACAAGCGAACCCGGGTCAGAGCGAGTATTCCGAGGCGTGAAAGAGTTAATGTGGTCATGCTCTTCTGTAATAAAGCTGATAATCAGCGCGAGAGAGGAGCCTCTTTCTGTCACAATATCTCCAAGTGTCCATGAACTGTAAGTGGAAATATTGAGGAAATTTTCTGCCTTAATTTAAGTTCTAACACCATAATTAACGGCTGAGTGCAGTTGTGGAAAATAAGGGTTTTATTTTTTTTCCTTTCGTTCCCCCTGCCTGTGCTAGCATACAATGCGTCCTCATATCTGCATACTGCGCTTATAGCATATTAGAGCGATTTCTTTTTTCCCCAGGTTCTCCCCGAATCTCCCCCGAATAAGATTCCGTCTCGTCATCGCGCTCAGGTTTTTAATTTGTATGGGCTGCAGCCGGTGCTTTTTCCTGTCCTTTTTACATCCTCTTCTCCGTCCGGCTTCCATCAGGTCAACAAAACATGGCAGGTTCAAAAGTAGTAATCTCTCTGTGACAAGCCAAGATCTGGAATAAATAAAGCAATATACAAGGAGGTTCAGCTCTCTGATTTAGCTCTGTATGCAGGACGCCAGATAAACCGAAGACAGAGAGTGGTGTATAGACACTTTGAGGATAAAGGAGGAGGGGAAAAAGATTGCTTTTGCTGTATTTATCTGTCGAAAAATCAACCGTGAAAACCTTTGAAACCTTTATCACTATGTGCAGAAAGAGTTCATCCTCGGTGCTGACTGAGAATGTGTGTGTGTGTGTGTGTGCGCGTGTGTAGATCAGTCCTGCAGGGTGGTAATTAGCGTAGATGGAGAGGGGTGTTTATGTCAGGTTTTAGGACACAGGTTATGACAGCTGACTGGAGCTCAGGATTTTAACTCCCATTTTATATTTTCCAGATCTGTTCCTCTGACACTCATCTGTCACTTTGTTTTTCCTCCGTCATCTATCCTCCGTCATCTGTCATCCGTCATCCATCCGTCCTCCGTCATCCGTCATCCATTCTCCATCATCCATTCTCCGTCATCCATTCTCCGTCATCTATCCTCCGTCATCTATCCTCAGTCATCTATCCTCCGTCATCTATCCTCCGTCATCCATCCTCAGTCATCTATCCTTCGTCATCTATCCTCCGTCATCCGTCCTCCGTCATCTGTCCTCCGTCATCTGTCCTCCGTCATCCGTCCTCCGATATCTATCCTCCATCATCCATTCTCCGTCATCCATTCTCCGTCATCCATCCTCCGTCATCCATCCTCCGTCATCAATCCTCAGTCATCAATCCTCCGTCATCTATCCTCCGTCATCTATCCTCCGACATCTATCCTCCGTCATCTATTCTCTGTCATCCGTCCTCCGTCATCCGTCCTCCGTCATCCGTCCTCCGTCATCCATCCTCCGTCCTCCAATATCTATTCTCCGTCATCCATTCTCCATCATCCATCCTCCGTCATCCATCCTCCGTCATCCATCCTCCGTCATCCATCCTCTGTCATCCATCCTCTGTCATCCATCCTCTGTCATCCATCCTCCGTCATCCATCTTCCGTCATCCATCCTCAGTCATCCATCCTCCTTCATCTAAACTCCATCATCTATCCTCCGACATCTGTCCTCCATCATCTGTGCTCCGTCATCTATCTTCCATCGTCCCAGCAAAGTATAGTTGAAGAAACTCTCATGTCTGCTAGGTAGATCATGGTGAATCATTCTAGGCGATGAAGCTTCCTGGTGTTGGTGTGCTAAGGTCTTGCTCTGGCGTATCGGGCTCTTCAGGATTTAAGTGGATGGAAGCAGAGACTTACTGCTCTCGAGTGGGTGGATGGAGTGTGGCACTCAAGTGCTCAGACAGGTTTTTAGCATTCTATTCATACAGGGAGGAGGAGGAGGGGAGTGAGAGACGCTTATAGAGATGCTTATTTCAGTATATAGCCTGTCTAAAACCCTTTGACCAAAAATTTTTCCACTAATTGCTGTAAGTTACTTGTAACTTAAAGTCCCCATGAAATGGCTTGAAAACTGTGATTTGATTCAAACATGTTGACATGTTTCCTTTTGAAACAGGAAGTCAGAGTTACAGCTTGTTGAAGTGCTTGACTGGTTAACATAACAGCAAATTGTGTTTGAGATATGCCACAACCCTGCTGAATCTAAACACGCTTGATAGTAGTTTAGCCAATGAGCTAAATATGACAAACAGCTAAGAATTTAACGAGATCCTTTTTGTTTGTTTTTTTCCAAAAAGCCTGTCGACTTTAATGAGGATGATATTCTAGACGACAAGTTATTGTATTTTATACTGGTAATGGTTAGCACAGTAATGGTTAGCACAGTTGCCGCACACCTCCAGGGTTGGGGGTTCACTTTCCACCTGTGCCCTGTGTGCATGGAGCTTGCATGTTCTCCCTGTGCTTTGGAGGGGAGGGTTTCCAACCCCAGTCCAAAGACATGGGATGTAGGCTTATTGGAATTTCCAAACTGCCCATAGTGTGTGAATGTTTTTGTAAGTGTATGCGCGATTGTGCCCTGCGACGGTTGGAACCCCATCCAGGGTGTCCCCGCCTTGTGCGCCAAGTCCCCTGAGATAGGCCCCAGCTTCCCCGTGACCCTGTGTAGCATAAGCAATACAGGAAATGGATGGATGGATTACTTTACTTCTCATAACACATAATGCTAGTACTCACAATTACTGATGGAGAAGCCCTGATCATATAACGTATAAAGAAGAAATGGTGTTGTCGGGTTAGTCAGGGGCAGGAAGACTACATTTGATCAGCTCACTTTGGATGTGTTTTATCAACATCTCTAAAAATCCCTGTTACTCCTCATAGAACAGACAGTTCCGACAGCTATAATCAGAATAAAGGTAAAGCTTTAAGAGAGGAGAGTTGGGCTTAGCAAGCACGTTCTGTTTCAATAGCTTGCTCCTAGTATCAAGCTGTTCATTTCTCGAGAAAGAAATTCTCACACGGTTGTAATCTTCTCATTCAGAACTCCAAGCGGTCTCTCACAGTGCTGTTTTGTTAACTTACTTGAGTTCTGATTATTTTGTTTCGTGTTCCAAGGTGATGTCCTTTTGGACTTAGACAGAGGACAGCATGTGTTCCCCCTGTGGGGGTTTATTTGTTAGCTTGCTAGAGCGAAGGATTGCAGAGCATCTTTCTCTTGTGACGTAAATGAGAAAGCCTGTGTGTGTGGTGCCTCAGAGCTGCTGGCAGCCTGGGCCCTGTGAGAATGGCTTGATCTTTGCCACATAACTATGAAGTGTTCGGAGAAAAGCAGCCCATACTGATAAAATAGCACGTTTCAGACTAAACTAGCAGAAAAGATTTAAAAAAGGGAAAAAATGCTCTTGAATATTTGCACTTCCTTTATATGAAACGAAATGTATGACATACAGAAAATGCATTGTAGAGATGATCAAGTGCAAGGATACAATAGGAAACATTTGCTAAGTGACTGTTTGGAAACATTTTTTGCCTCCCTGAAACGTAGAAAACTGCCTCTCAGAAGAAGGTACTGTCAAAATTAATAAGCACTTTCCCTACCAGCTGTTCTGATTTTAAGATATTTATAGATTTCAACTAGCAGGATCCAATTAACTGTGCCCCATCCCACCTTATCAGCCTCAGATTGCTCTTGTCCCTCTCCTCAACAAGGGAAACAGAGGAAAAGTCACAGGTAAATTAGATTCAAAACTCAGTAGCAAAAATAGCTCAGGACTTAGTCGTAGCTGACCTTGGTCAAGGATATTTTTATATGAGGAAAACTAGAAGGAAATAATACACACACACACAGAGAGAGAGAGAAGGAAGTGCTCCAGGAGGAACACTGCTCTGCTGGCTGGCAATTTTGCTTTTGTACCAAATCCTCCATGTAAACGCCTGATGCAAAAAATAGTGCAAATTTATTTGCACATGTCTCCGGCACATCAGAGAAGGAGCTTCCGGTAATTGTCCTGTCAGTCATGGGGGCTCCTAGTGCTGTGGCTGACTGCTTAAGCTGTTGGTGGGAGAAATGTTCCTTATAGCACAATGTGTTCCCTGCCCCCTCTTTCTCACTATCTCAGTAGTCCTTCCCCCATCCATACATATACATATGCAAGGCACTGTATATTTCTATTTATAAGTATTCACCCACTTGTCATCATTTTGTCATGTTTCAAAGTGGAATCGAAATCGACTTCATTGGATTTTTTACCATTTGATCTACAGCTGATCAAAATGATTCAGGTTTACTGTCAAAATGTACAGACTTTCAGCTGTTTGCAATGAACAAATCAAGCAAAAGCAATTGAAATACTTCAACACAACGAATGCTTCAAGCGGTTTCCCCAGATTCAACTGAAAATGCATTCATCCTTAAAATTTTACACATTCTTCACGTGACATGTGCCCAAGCTCTGTCAGATTGGACGGGAAGCCAATGGTTCACAGTAATTTTCAAGTCTACTTATGTTTTCTACATATACCATACTGTTATAAGGACACAAGTATAATCCACAGGATATGCAATTTAGTCCACTGTCTGTATATCCTGAGTGACAGGTGTTTTAAGGAACATAGTTTACTGTCAAAAGGCTCTTTATTAATTCAATATGATTGTAATATAAGTAAAGGCCAAATAATGAACAATCACTAAAAGCAGTAATGACTGGCTGTAATACTGTAATACTATAACAATACATAAAATTCTCTCTTTCTCATGAGAGAGGCTTTATCTGGCACTGAGACCTTGGGACGTTTTGCTTATGTGTTTTATCGGTGATGGATTTTGTGCGCCTTCGTAGTGGATTGCAGAGCAACATCCCTAGTATTGAATTAACTCTTGCAGGATTACTGCTGCTAAACTGTAGGTGTTAATTCAACACAGGGAGTTTTGCTTTGCAAAAGGTGAGTGAGAAGAACTGGCACAGAAAGTACAACGGCGGTAATTTCGTAATGACTTACATTGCTGTTTGATTACTTGGGCCGAGACAAGGTTCAGTTCTAAATGGAAATGCATTTGTGTTTTAGTGCAGTGCATTAAACTGATTAATCTTATTTTTCCTGTTGCTGGCTACTTATGCTTTTTATTTATTTATTTATTTATTTATTTATTTTTTACAAGTATACAAGTAGATGCAGTTCTGGAGTTAGACCGCTTGTTTCAAATTGGTCGTGTTATGAGATTATGAAATGTACAAAATGTGCCCCGCTCTCTCTCTCTCAATGGGAAATTTCCTGTCTTTCTTGTAGGTAATTAAATTAATCGATGTTCCTGTTAAGTGCAGGTGTAAGAGAGAGAAAGAGAGAGAGAGATGCCATTGAAAATGGTAACTGGTAATTGGTATTGTTGCAGATTTTCTCTCTCCTCCTTGTTCCTTGTCCACCTCAGCGTCACAGTGTGACGGTAGCTGCCCCCTGGGAATTCTTGTCCGAGTGTGGTACTACAAAAACAGCACAAACCTTCCTCTGATATTCGCATTACAGACATGGTCTTTGAGAAGAATGGCCTCTGACAGAAACATTAAATATACATTAGTGTGTGTGTGTGTGTGTGTGTGTGTGTGTTCTGGTGAAGAGAGAGAGAACTTTTTCTCTTTCAGACAGGAAAGGTTGTGTTTTTTTTTTTTTCTTCTTCTCGGTTTGACTCTGAGCCTCCTGAGTGTCCATCATTTCACAGCGTGTGACGTGTGCGCTCCCCGTTCACAATTAACCATGTGCCACGCTTTTAATAACGAGCTTTTAATTGTCGACAAATGAAGAGTGATGTAAAATAGCTAATAGCTTGTTCTAATTAATAGGGGAATTGAATGCTCGTTAATTAAGGGCAAACAGGACAAGGGCCGACTCTGGTAATTTGAGCAATAAAGCCGAGCCTAACGACTCACTTCCAAACAGACGTCATTCATAGCAGATTGTCTTCGATCTGAACTACCACTAATACACGCACATACCTTCATACATGCATGAAGACTGGTCTGTGTCCCAGCACAAATACCACACATGTGGTATTTACTTGAAATGTTGAAACATAAAACATTGTCAAAGCACCGCATGCCCTGATCAGCCAACACAAAATCATGGACGTACACAAACATGCGCATGTTACCGCCACTCAGGTTTTCTAGAGGAGGCTGCCTATCTTAGTGTAAAAGGTTAGCATGTGAGCTGTTTGATACTTGAGAGTGGAACGTGCTGTGAAAAGCCTCAGGCCTTAGCTCTCCAGGGACAGAACTTCAAGAGGAATACTCTCTGCAGTACTGATTCAGAGAGCAAAACACTAATTCATTTTTCTCCTGCATGGGACTTTTTTATGATATTCATTCATTCATTTTCACAGCTGCTTTATCCTGGTCAGGGTCACAGTGGAGCAAGAGCCTGCAGTATTCTGGGAACACTGGACGCAAGGCAGGGATACACACAAAATAGATGACAGTCCATCAAGAACACCATGTACAGTGCACACACATTCACATTCTCATGCACAGTCCATCATAATGAGTTCACCTACTGGCATGTTTATAGACAGTGGGAGGAAACCAGAAAACCCAGAAGAAACCCATGGGGCACAGCAAAAACATGTGGAACTCCATACAGTACCTGGGCATAGGATTAAACTTAGAACTCTGGAGCTATGAGGTGGCAATGCTACCTTTAACAAATAAGATGACATTATGTTTGAAAATGCAAAACTGCACAAGTTTTCATGGAAGTATGGGGATACAGGAATAGGACACTAAATAATGAAATTTATATGGAAGTCATTTGTCTTTATGTTGTAAATTTAAATATCTTGTCTTAAAATGCATTTCCTTTATTGGTTTATTGAAATCTCTGGAAATACGTAGAGGGTAAGCCTCTTATTTACAACGGTGACAAGTTTATAATAACAAAACCAAGCTTGAAATATTTCAAATGGCACAGTGTGATAAAAGTGACTTGTTTATCGGATATAGGATTCCACAGTTTTGCAAAATATAGCCAACGGCTCCTTCCACTCATACTCCCCATTATAGTTTACTGAGCTCAGATCATCCCTGATAAGTCCTCAGGCGTGCATTGAGAGAGCTGAATTACGTTGCTCTGCCAATGGCTTCTTGTTCTACGATTAAAGAATCTCAACCCGGGCCTTTTAATGCCGAACGCAGCACATCTGCTGCATAATTGTGTGCTGTGGGTCCAGCCGGAGTCAAGAGGAGAAGGCGTGGAGCTATCAGCGAATGCAAAGAACGTGTGTGATGTAGCTGGACGGGAGTTCATTAGGGTCTGGGAGAGAAAGGAGACACGGTCATGCACCCAGGCCAATTTATTAACACGGCACTGGCGTCAGAGCACCCCTGACTTTCAGCCTTGGTTGGATGTAATTACTGAATTATATTTATTAGATGAAATGGCACCTCGCTCCATTTCCAGCCACCTATTTCATCTAGGAGGATCCATTCACATGAGTATTACATTTGTTGAAAAATGTGGGAGCAAGTGGGGGGCCCCTATCACAATGATCTACAGAGCACTGTTGTTCTGATGGAGCTATTAGCATTCATGAACAGAGCAGATAAAAGGAGATTACGGCAGGAAGAATGGGATAAAATGTAATAAATAGAGTAGTAGTCATACTATAAAGTGCATGAAAGAAAGGAGAAGAGAGTGAAAGAGAAATGATAGAGAAGGTGAGAGTGAGCGCTATCTCTCTCTCTCTCTCTCTCTCTCTCTCTCTCTCTTTCTCTTTCTCTCTCTCTTCATAAATGACTTGCCTGGTCGGTTTTATGTTTGCCTGCAGGAGAATTAAAGCTAGTTACATTCCCCCCATTTGATTGTGTAGCTGCTGGTGTCAGGCTTCTATTGGCTGAAAGGCAGTCTAATCTAAATGCTTTTGTCAGGGGAGATTTTGTAGATTGCAGCAGCTCCTGCTACAAATTGGTTGTGTCATCGTATAATGAACTATTTGAGCATTGCGCCTCTCTGGCCAGCAGTCTCATGTTGACTGTACGCTGCTTTCACCATTAGGTTGTTCTGTACCTGTCGTATCGTTTAATAAGTAGCAGAAGACATGGGGGTGGCTGTCTCAGCAGGCTTCACTTCTGCATCCGTATTGTGAAGTTTACCTTTTGAAGATGATTGGCTTCTCTTAGAAATCGCGTGCATGTGTGCTGTGTGGGGTTCGGCAGAGGCCTAGCACTCATTGCACGTGCTCAGCACACTTGCAAGTTGACCTATGACCCTCGCTGGGAGGAGAGGTTAGGGTACACTTCTCCACACTTCCACAAAGCAGCTCTGTCAGCAGTCGACAGGGGGTGAGAGTCCATGACAGAGTGAGTCGCACTTCTCTATGCGGAAGGGGAGAGAGAGAGAGCGAGAGAGAGAGAGAGAGAGGGAGAGAGATTGTGACGAATTCAAACAACTCTGCTAAGTCAACAAGATGAGTGGTGGAACAGAAGCTGAAGTCCCGGGCAGTATCTCAAAGTGCACACCTCACCGAGCCTTTTCCTGCTCTTTTGAAGATGGCTCCTTGAAGAAATCCCACTTGGCCTTAATTGTACCCATGTTTTTTCCTCTCCTAGCCTCACCTCGCCTCCCCTCTCCTCTCCTCTCCTCTCCTTTCTCAGAGATCACTGGCCTGTACAGCTCATTTTGCTCTTCACTTCTAATTAGCCTGACTGTCTTCCCTGATGCCAGGGGGGCTATTGAAATTTATTTGATCTGACTTTTGAATATATAATAAGTGCATCAATTGGTAATGACTCTTACTCTTTTTTTTTTTTTTTTCTTTTGTCATTGGGGAGAAAGAACTGAGTGAATTTGTGTGTGGTTTTTATTTTCTGTGTATGTGTGCTTGTGAAAAAAAGGGAAACCGTGAGAGAAAGATAGAGAAAGGTGAGTCAATCAATGAAGTGGAAAGCAGGGGGATTGTGCTGTCTTAAAACTCTCCGCTCTGTTTTAATTAATGAAGCCAAACAATCAAATTTCACTCTCGCACAGGCAGATTTTGTCTCAGGAAGCACAACCCGCCTTCCAACCAGAGTTCATGCTTCATTTCCTCCCCCCTCCCCCCGTCAGCGCGTTCAGCTGCTGGCCATTCAAATTATTTTGAGAATGGCCTCTCACCTGAAACGAGCCCTCACAGTACACAGAGTGCTGGCCTTTTGCCAAGGTTAGTGTGACTAATTGCATAATTGGGTATTTGTCTGAACCCGGGAAATACAGGAAGTGCTTAAGGCAAACAAGCCTCCCATGCCCACTCTATTTTAGACTGAGTTGTTCAGGCTAGCAGCCGTAACTTTGTTTCACATGCCATGTTTGTTTTCTGACATGGGAAGACGCGTGGTAAGGGAAGACAATCCGTCTGAGCCAACTGTCAGACTGTAGGACAACAGCGTGGATTATTATGGATCAGAGGAAATAGCTAATCTGAATATAGATTGGTCCCATCTGGTTTGGGTTGGCAGTGCTCGTCAATGAGCAACCGAGCATCTGGGTGCTCTAATGGAACAAAAGGCCTGGGTGCAAGGACAGACATAACAGAGAGAGAGAGAGTGAGAGAGAGAGATGGAGTGCCGATGTATGCTAGGATTTTCAGTGGTGTGAATAAGTGCTCAGATGGAACCTCAGCTGGTGCCTCTTGCATCTGGACCAGTGGCAGCATCCAGATGAAGCTAATAATCTGTTAAAACTAGAGATGCTTCAATACCATTCATTAATGCATCCCTACTACTTCAAATGAATTAATCAGGGATGTCACGGAGCATGTTATTCGGCTCTGTTTACACTATATGTCTAAAGGTTTGTGAACACCTGACCAAACCCATATGTGCTTATTGAACATCATCCTACTCCAGATTTATTCCAGATCCTACCCGCTTTGCTGTTAGAAGAGCCACCACTCTTCTGGGAAGGCTTTCCACTAAATCGTGTGAGATTTTCTCTTTCAGCGACACAAACATTAGTGAGGTCAGGCTCTGATGTCGGACAGGGAGGACTGCCACATAGGCGTTAAAATTCATTCCGAAGGTTTTCAGTGAGTTTGAGGTCAGGGCCCTGTGCAGGCCACTTGAGTTCTTCCATTCCAACATTGGTAAACCATGTCTTTATGGTGTTTGCTATATGTACAGGGTATGTATTATCATGGTGGAACATGAAAATTTGGGTCTCTTAGTTCCGGTGAAAGGAAATTGTAACGCTACAGCACACAAAGACATCCCAGTCAATTCTGTCCTTTCAACGGGTTTGGGGACGACCCACATATCAGGTGTCCACAAACTTCCCTGGTTTAAAAAGTGGAAGCTCACATGTGCATGCTCATGCTTTTTGGCTAATAGGCTTGTTCTTTTTAACATTAGCTCGTTGGTTTTAAGTGAAGTGCATTGGCGAGCACATTATTTAGCTTTGATCAAGTCAGGTTGAAGTGGAGAAGAGCGGGTTTTGTTTCATTTCAGAAAAAACGCTGCCGTACAGCCGTGAGAAAATTTTCATGAATCCTTTTGCCACGATAGTGGCTGATTGTCAAGAACAATTTACTGGCTAAGGGCTGTTATTTTCACTCACCTTGTGTTGTCTGTAGACTATTGTCTCACCTAGCCAGCGTTTGTCTGAGCAGTGGTTACTGCTGTGTGCTGCTAGCAAAGAACTCCTTGTGCTAAGTTTTATGTTTAAGATTTTATCAGATTCCTTGTAGCATCTTTATTTTCTTCTTCTTTTTATTTTTCTTCCTTCTCAATAATAGAGATATTCAACACTGTTGTTGTTGCACACAGTATACGGTTGTGGGTTTGAGGTTGTTCTGCTGTGCCTTTTGCTTGTTTTATAGAGGGTCTGTCTCCCTTTGCGTCCTAAATCAAACATCTCATCAGCGAGAAGCTAATAAGTCTGGACATGGTGTAGTTCTGCTTTCCAGGGCATCCAGTCTATATCCACTCTACTCCCCTGCACTTTAAAACCCTTATTACAGCTTTAACTCAGCCAACCATTCCACTAAATCAGTCTTACCCCACTCTGACCCTCATCCTGTTGCTGGAGTACACACCCCATGGAAAGCTACAGGCCCTTTTAAACTGTGTTATTGACTACATTCACATGGACAGCAGTAATGTAATTATTGACCTTATTCTCAATAAGACAATATTGTGATTAAGGTGTTTACATGAGTTGCTTTTAGAATACTCCTTTCATGTTCCCATTTTACATGTTATAGAACATAGATCGATTAACAGCACACGTCATTACGTCACCGCGCCACACCGTCCGACGTCCCTCCAGAATTTCACGTATCGACATACAGTTGGTCTTCGTTATGGTATCGTATACAGCTTTGGGTGGGTTTATTTTTCATTTTACGAAAGCTTCAAGTGCAGTTAATTGTTTGCAAATAGACACCTGCTTGAAGCCATGGGCTGCGTCCGAAATGGTGTACTTACCTACTATATAGCAGCTGAAATACGTGAATTTCGCCTACTATATAGGAGGTAAGTACGCGGTTTGGGACGCAGCCGTGCTCTCTTGTTTGCCGTAAAACTGTTGAGCACCGCCGTGTGTACGTGTCCTGTCGCACAATGCGGTGAAATCACCCACGCGACGTTAATAGTGTGATTAAGGTGTGTACATGTCTGTAATCCACTTCGATAATGTGACTAAAACAGAAATACTCCACACGTCTTAATTCAGTTTGTGTTTACTTCGAGTATGACTTTAGTCAGATTAAGGTCATTAAAAATCGCTGTTTACATGGTAGTTTCTTAATCAGAGTATCGTCTTAATCGGGTTACTACCGGATTATTGTTGTCCATGTAAAAGTACTGACTGTGTTGCATTTATTTCTTCGGCGAGACTTCTTAGTGGAAATGAAAAGGATGTTGATGTATACATTCCTATGCCGCCTTGATTCAAGAGTACAGAAGTTGCACTTTTTGGAAGTTGGAGAACATTATCTGAAATGAGAGCAATAAACGCTTAGCGAGTGCACTTTTCAGACATTGGTGGGGGGATGTGCTGCTGAGCACAGCCGTGTACATCTGATCTAACATCTGCCATAACTCTGCCAGTCATTGTTTTAAATATGAGTGTTTGCTTAAGAAACGTCTGGGTTTTTTTTTTTTTTTTCCTTTTCAAATTTAAAGGAATTCTCCAGTAATACAACAGGCAATCATTTCAACACAAATCCCCGTACTGAGAAAAGACCAGACGACCTGCTTACCCGAAACTCTTTCAACTTATAATGAAAGCGTATTCTAACTTTCGATAACAGAAGAAATTTAGTAAACCAGTTGCTTATTTTTCCTCCGAAGCTTTGTGTTATCCATTCGTCATTGCATGCGCTCAATATATTACGACAAATTCTGCTTTCTGAAGAAGTAGTGGCAGGTCTTAAAGATCAATTATTCAGATTTAGAGTTTAATTTACAAACACCTCTGTCTGAAGGATTTCTAAAGGTGTTTCGCGTGAACATTTATCGACTGTTTGAACTTGTATAGTGGATTTGAGCTTTGAAATCCCTATTGCGGTCATGTTGTACAATAAGATCACCTTCTTTTTGAATGCATGCCAAAAGTCGGACGCCAATGCAGGATCGTTCCGTATTGTCGATTTCTCTGTCTGATCATGTATGACTTTTGTCGAGGATTATTCTACAGTATAATGAGAAACTACAGCCGGTTTATTTCATTTGCAGTGGTGTATGACTGCCGTTCCAACGGCCACTGTTTAACATTTGATCATTTCGCAAAAGAAAAATGTCAAACCTGACAGCCATAACATTTTGCAAAAAATAATGAAACAGTGGGCGTGTTTAATGTATAATTAACAAGGTAGCTGAAGTCACTGATTCTCTAATTTAGTCAACAATGCCGACCAATTTGGCCACGCTGATTTCAAACCTTGAATTTTGTGATGACATGATAATGTAATCAAGTCTGTCTGTTTTCTTTTTCCCCCCCCCCCAAGAAATCAGCCTGAGGTAACTAACAAAACAACAACAAAAAAAAATGCTGCAATAGCTGAATGTCAATGTGGAAATGTCTGGTCTTGTTTGGGAGCTGATAATATTTCATTATTCTGTGCAATATTTAGCGCTGGCATTGAAATAGCTTCATAGCGTGTGTTGGCGAAAGGCGAGAAAGCACCACTGATTAAGATGGATTCACCAATCCAGCAAAAGAGTATTAGAGTGGGTCGGGAGCCCATCCCAGCTCTGTTCCGCTTTAAACCTGCATAGACACGCTGCTCTCCAGCCAGCTCTGAGGTCACAGGAGGAATTTTAAAACTCATAGATAGCATGGAAAGAATATTAGATCCATCAATAGAAAAAAAAAACATTGAGATATAAGAATGATTTTCTTTTTTTTCTTTCTTTTTTTTTGTCCTTCCTCCGAGCGGCCATATTATCAGTGTCTTTGCTAGAGGACATTGGGGCTGAGTGGAGTCCATTAAAGTGATCACTGAGCCATTGAATGTTAGGGTGTGCGCGTTTGTGTGTGTTTGTGTGTGTGTGTGGCCACTGCAGTGAAATTCTCCCAGTTTTTAATGCTATATTTCCTCTGTTGTTGTATCCCTCGCAGCACATATAGCATGTGGCGTTGTTTTTGTGCCCCGGTTTCTCCTCTCACTGCTGAACACCCATAAACATCCACACGGGAACAATCACATCAAGCGTGCATTTCTCAACTTTGCCAGCATTATGACAGTCTCAGCATATGTGTACTGTTGCCCTTTCTCAGTTAAAAAAAAACAACTTTCCACCACACCCAGCCACACACACACGTAAACACACACATACTCGCACCCATTGTCTCTCCCTGTTTAATAATGAGTGATTACTCGGGCTCTTCAGAACGGCTGTAATCTGTTTGAAGTGCTGATGGGGGGTGGTTTGAGAGGGTGATTAGTGACATTCATTGAACACTAATTCTCTTTGATATCTGCCATGAAAGACACTTGTCTTTTATCCCTTTAAATGTGTTGTTTTGTTATGGAGATGGCAGTAAGAGTTGTTCTTAAAGAATTTAAACTTGTTTGTAGGGTCGATGCACCGAGATATTTTAGGGATGGATTTTGAGGATCTCTTCGACTCCGACTGATATGGTGTACACTGTAGCTGTATGGAGAGCATAGGAGAAAGATCTACCAATCCCGAAAGCGTAGCGCAAACTACAGGGTTTTGGCCACAATTTCTCAGTCACTGACTAATTTCGAGGCTCTGCGACAATCCCCTCCCAGATCGGTGACAACTCTTTGCACGCTGCCATGGTGGCTGCTCAGGTAGTGTGGAAGGTTCGATGATCCGATTTTCTCAGTCTGTGAACAAGCACCGAGACACCAATATTTATCCAGCATGTTTGATTTTCTCTGTGATGAATTGCATAGTGTGAATGCCTCTGCAACTATTTGCAAGTACAGCGATGAGAAACAGCCAATGAGAGCCTGAGAGGAGCTCCAATTCGTCTGCTCTCATGCGCACCAGATCCCTGATACCAGTTTATCATCTATGTATTATGTGTGAAAGAGCAAGGACAGAATGTAAGCACAACAGTAATGCAATTAATAAGAAATTATTTGCCATGTCATATCCGAATGTTTATATAAGCAAGTTAGCTCATTTTTGTCTATACTTCTATAGATTTTCACATTTACATTTATGATATTTGGCAGACGCCCTTATCCAGAGCCACTTACATTTATCTCATTTGTACAACTGAGCAGTTGCGGGTTGCTCAAGGAGTGCCAACCAACAGTGGTAGGTTGGCAGTGCTGGGATTTGAACTCACAACCTTCTGATCAGTAGTCCTAACCACGGAGGACCATTGCTGAACAGACAATCCTCGCTGCCCGTGTCTCCCAAACCAATATTCCCTCCACATCCCCCCCCCCCCCCCCCCCCCCCCCGTTTCCAAGAAAGTCAAAAAGTCACATGATGGACAGCAGTTATTTTCAAGTGAAGCTGGGATTTAGAGATCAGGAATGTGAGGATTTCTCCAGGTGAAAAACTGTGTAGTGTGCGAGACTCATCTGTGAGCGATCATGTAGCACGCAAACACCTACATCTACCGAACAAACTGATTGTAAAGGTTTAAATTCATGTGATGTGAAAGGGACAGCGGTTCTGAGATTTTAAAAGGTATGTACCATGCGTTTGGCTTAACTGTCTTGAGCGTAAAATGTCAATTGGGCCGATATTATCGGACAATCCCAAACTCCGACACCCCATCCGAGGTCCACCACCATAATGCGATATAAAAGGAAACTGTGGACGGAGCAGGATCAGCGAAGGTCAACGAAGGTTCACAGCAGCCGAGAGTTTTAAGGGCCTTGCTCAATTGCTTATCAGTCTGATGAGTAGCCCACAGTCTTATCCACTGCCTCATTATATCTTTAAAAAAAAATTCCTTGACCTCCCAAAAGTCTGTTTAGTGAGATTCTAAGCTTTGTGGAGTTCTGGGTGAAACATAATTTGAACAAGTGAGGTTAGATTCTCCAGCACATTGTTGACTCATGATAAAGAGACCATAAAGAGCCAGTTTAGTCAATGGACTCAGAGAGGCTTTTTTTTTTTTAGGAACTAAAGTAGAAGTGATTTTTCCACTTGAATGTCTTCTGAATGTGGTTTCAGTGAACATTGATATTTAATAAGTGTTTGTACTGTATTATTATAGTAGCCAGCTGCATAAGTCTATTTGCAATATGGTTGTCCCTGTGACGCTGTATCTGTCTTTCCCATACGAGGGCCGGAGTGGGTACGCGACAGAGTATGTGGAGAGCATTCCCTTTGTGCGATGTTTGTTTTTTATTCATTCGTTTGCAGTGACTGCTTCATTAGAGTGTCGGTGGATCCAAAGTCTCTCCCAGGCACACTGGGTTCAAGGCAGGAATACTCTGAATGGCATGCCAGGCCATCGCATCACTCATACACATATTTGCATGTTCATTCACACCTAGGGGCAAATTAGAGTAGCCAGTTCACCTGGAGGAAACCCATAAGGACACAGGGTGAACATGTGAGACTTCACACAGATGAAGAGCTTTGAGGCACTGTGAGGCGGCAACACTACCTGCTGCAACAGTGTGACACAATTGTACGATTGCTGTATACAGGCGTAATACAAAAGGAAAGAGAATCAAGAATGAGGATCAAGATTTTTTCGAAATTTTTCAGAGACTCTTCTTTCTGGTGTCTTCGTAATACGCTAAGTGTATTCCCTTGTGTAATGTGGCTAATGTTTTGACTATGATGGTATCGAGCTATCTATCCTTCGTCTTCCTTTAGCAGCTGGTGTTTGCAATTATTCATATCTGTGTGGTACGCAGCACTGGTAGGTGGTCGTGTAAAAGTCCTCTGCTGACATCTGTCATCACAACCACCACTTTGATTTAAGTTTTGTTATAGCTTGTTATATCCCATGAACAACAGCCATGGATTTTTTTTTTCCCCTCAGTGAATAATAGAGTAGACCGCATATGAGAAACAGCATGGTTTAAATGTTTAAATGAGGAGTGTGGCATTGATGTGTAGGTGTACGTAGAGGCCTGAATACAGTTAGTGGAACAGCACTTTAATAAGTTTAAGTTGAAGTATTCTAAAGTGCAGATAAATCTGTCTCGATCTTGCAAAACATATCATGAACGTTGAAGCATTTTCACAATACACAACATGTATCACGTATTTACGTGTGCTTGAAAAGTGGCAGCAAGACAGCAGAGACGGTGAATGAAAACTAGAAAAGCTATAGCGAATGACGTATGTAACTATGGACGTACAAGGATAGTATAAATGAATAATAATATAATAAATCATATAGACTCCAATTAGTTACTTAATGTTTATGTGAGTAACAGTGGGACATAGAAATAAAAGTAATATGCACACAAGTGTCAGAGAAGAGTATTGTATATGCTGTATGTTATTGATCAGAAGGTGTAGGTTAAATCAAGGTTTTGGAAATTACACTGGACATTACACCACATCTTCAGAACAGAACCGGACAGGGGCGCTTGACCTTATATCTGCAAAGAGGATTGGCATAATATCACACAAAGCAAAGTAGTGTATCTTGCTCAGTTGGAACCAGCAAAGACCTCCAACATTCAATCTGTTTCAACAAAATTTGAATAAGACATTACGACTGGAACGACGGCAACAATTTAAAAAACAAAAACAAGGGAGAGGATTTCCTGAGAATATGGAAGCCTCTTATGAGCCTCTGGCCATCTGTCCAACCCAGCTGGAAGTGTTCTGAGAAAATAGTTTGACCATAGTTTGAAACAGAAGATAATTGTCCCCCCCCCCCACACACACACACTTCCTTTATTGCATTGCTTTGTAAATTTTTTTTTTATTACCGTCATATCACAGCAAACCAGTGACTACCATTCCCATCCTGCACTGCGGCCTACAAACATGGCCACCATGGACTGCAGAAACACTCACATCCAATTCACAGCACTCTCATCCACTGTATAAAGAGACCGTTTGAAAACAATGACTTTGCGAAGTATTGCGTGTCATCACCGAACTAAGCGTTTGTACCCTGTTCCTAGTTTTGATTCATGTTCTTTGATCTTGTTTCTGGTCTCTCGTTCTCGATTCTCGCCTTGCCTCGTTCATGCCTGTTTGTTGATCGCCTGACCCTTTGCCTGTTTTTGACCACACTATTGTCTTATGATTTGGATTCGTCTGCCTGTGTCTCTTCATTAAGAGCTCTTATCTGCACTTGCATCCGTCCTAACCTTCATTTCGTGGAATACGTGACAATTACACCTCAGTCCTTAATTGTTATAACTATTGATATTGTTATTTGCCCAACTCTTGTTCTCTTTGCTTGTTGTGTTAAATATCTCTGTTCATTAAATATTCAAAATCAATAAAGAAATAATAATAATAATAATAATAAAAAGAAGGTATTGATTAAGTTTTTATAAAAGCATGGCTATGACAATATTGTCAGCTGTAGGTTTATATTCATTTGCTCGTTCTAATACGTTATCCTTTGTATAGTAACAACTCATTCACAGGGACTATTATAGTAGATGCTTCACATAATAGACTAATAATGAACAGATTAAAAGTATTGTTAGTAGACAAAGAGAATATGTAATCATTAATATGGTTTGTTGTAAGGAGGTGTTTTAATTTAACATTTATGGAAGGACTCTCCAGTGTCAGTGCTTTGAAATAATCCTTCTGGTTTAATGGTAACATGACAAGCTGCTGTTTTGTGTGGACTTTATAACTTCAAGAGCGAGAGCAAAAAAAGAATCATGAGGAGAATGACGTGTTTATAGCTGCTACAAGATAAGTCATAACAGAACAGAAAAAATCTTCTTTTTTCTTTTTTGTGGAATTTTCCACAGCATTGAATGTAACTAGAAATGGTTAAAAATTTCCACGTGTCATTTATTAGTAAATTCAAATTGTTAAATTCTGGAACATGTCTGTGGCATTAGAGGAATAAGACACTTCAGGACATGTTGCTATAGGAAAGGAATCAACTTCGGGTAACTCCCACCTTGCGACGGATGGCATCATATCATCCTGTCTATGATTATTTTCTTATACGAGCACGCCCTGTCGTGTTTTATTCCTTACATATCATCCAGGCCAAACTTCTGCCTTGGCGTTATGTCATGCTTATGACATGTCACATGAATAGTCCCTCTTTTCCCTGCCTATGCTGTTCCATGCCTTCTCCTCTCTGATGGATGTGGTGTTGCAGTCAAGCCCCCTGCCAAGCTTCGCACCCGTGTGTGTGATGTCATAGCCAGAGGGGATCCGCTCTTCTCTCCTCTCCTGTGGCTGACAGCTCTTCAGTTTGGCCGTGTGAGCGTGCGCTTGTGTGTGTGGGAGCTCTTTTTATTTGGGGCGAGGGGCCCTGAGAGTGAGCTGTTTAGCTTTAACAGGTTCTCATTTGTCAGTGGCTGTCAGGACTGCAGCTGTCTCTATCTGCGAGAGGAGCTGTACGGCGTCCATGTGTTCAGCCTGCTGAATCCTGGAGAGACTTCACTCCCACCCCCAGGCTTTCTGAAGAGCACACAGAGTCTTCACATAGATCTCTCACTCTTTTCTCTTTCTCTCTTTCTACCTCTTTTTTTCCCCCTTCCTCTCTCCTCCTGTCTCAGTGCCAGCTCATTAAGGCTTCTGATCAGGTGTAAAACATCTCGAGTGTGCAATTGAGCACAGGTATTATTTGTCATGCTGCTGTCGCTGTTGTGTCCTCAGCTGTTGTAGCGGATTATAAACACAATACCACAACTTTGTGCAACAGACTGGAGACGCTCATCCCCGATCTCCTTATCTGCCTATAGAAACAACGTGATGAGAGTGAACCATGACACAACAGCATGTTTAGAAATACACCTTTAATTGACATTTTCGAGTTACAGTTGTCATATCATCGTCAAATTTCCGTGTTATGAAACAACGGTTGCACGATGCTATGTGAAATGATGTGCTGATACCATTATATCTCTCATCCTGTGCTATAAATGATAAGTAGACACTGTATATTAGTGTGGCTAGCAACAGGCAAACTGGATGTGGTACATTTTTTTGAGCAAATGTGGACCTCCTGATGTAGGCGATTTGAAGATGAAAGAGGGTGGTAATGTGTGGGTAGTTTGATGCTAATTTGTTGCTAGTCTACACCATCCTGGGTGCACTGCAAAACATAGCATTTGCATGCTAGCAGGAGGGGTGGCCATTAAGAGGCTATTTTCCCTCAGCGCATATCTCTCTTCTCTCACTTTGTTGTCATTCCCATAAGCCCCTGCATCCCTGTTTCCACTGGTTTATGGCGTATATCCTTTGCAAATCTGCTGCAAACCACAATTCATGATTTGCTTTTTGTCACACTGAGCTGATGTTTCCTCTCACACTCCCCCATTATAAATATAGACAGCTCAGTGAAGCCCCAGCATGCACTGTTGCGCAACATATGTTATATAGGTCTCGATAAGCAAGCAGGAGAAGGAAGCTGACTTGACAAGTGCACCCCTCCTTCTATCATATGCAAAGCGAAATGGGGGTGTGAATATATTCACTGGCAAGTTTACAGTGTGAAACTTCCCAGGTTTTTTGAGGAACAAGATGCAGTGGTGAATTAGGAAGAACTGGTGAGATTTTACTCGCTGATGCAAGTTAACCAAACCGATTTGTATGCAGCTCTAGACGTGTTTATTTCCCGATTTCTCTCTCTATTTCTGGTCAGAATTTCACATCTTCTATTATATCAGCCATAACATTAAACCTAATATTGTGTAGGTCCCCCTTGTGCAGTCAAAACAGCTCTGACCTGTCTCTGGACTCCATGAGACCTCTGAAGGTGTGCTGTGGTACTTGGCACTAACACTTTAGCAGCAGATCCTCTACAGTAATTGTGAGGTGGGGCCTCCACGGATTTGACTTGTTTGTCCACCACATCCCACCGACGCTCAATTACATTGCGATCTGGGGAATTCAGAGGCCAAGTCGACACCTTGAACTCTTTGTCATGTTCCTCAAACCATTCTTGAACAACAATTTTCAGTGCGGCAGGGCCCATTATCTTTTGGTAGGTACTAACCACTGTATACCGGGAACACCCCACAAGACCTGCCATTTTGGAGATGTTCTGACCCTGCCGTCTAGCCGTCACAATTTCGTCCTTGTCAAAGTCGCTCAGATCTTAATGTTTGCCCATTTTTCTTGCTTCCAACACATCAACTTCAAGAACTGACTGTTCACATGCTGCGTAATATATCCCACCCCTTCACATGTGGCACTGTAATGAGATAATCAATGTTATTCACGTCACTTGTCAGTGGTTTTAATATTATGGCTGATCAGTGTATATTTCTGTAAACCACAGGATTTGATATAGTTCTTGCAGTTTAAAATTTAGTTCCCGCTGAAAGTGAAAGGAAAGCAATCACATTTAAACAAAATGGTTTGATGTTATCTATACAGAGTGTGAAAGCATACTTATGTCCATTTTGCTACAGCTGGCTAGCTAGCAAGCTAACATCTGGATTAATGCATTGCATGAGAAAAGCACACTTGGCTAGCAAGGGTTTAGACATCTTTAGACGGACTGTCTGCATTTACTTCCGTCTGGCTTTTGCCAGATGTAGTGCTTGGATTTCAGCTGAAAGGAGCAAATGCTTTAACTCATGCTCTCAGAGCCATTTAAGTGCCCGATATATTCCTTTTATGCAGGAATGGCTTCCATCTCTACCATACAGGCCTGACTGAGGGAGTATTTCTGTTCTCACGTCTCTGCGGAGGATTTCTGAAGTTCTGTTAGAGTGGCCATTGGGTTCTTGATCACCTCCTTGACCACGGCCCTTCCGGGCCAGTTACTGAGTTTGGTCAAACAGCCAGTTCTAGGAAGCGTCCCACTGCCCTTCTGGGCCAGTTACTGCGTTTGGTCACACAGCCAGTTCTAGGACGCGTCCCACTTCCCGTCTGGGCAGGTTACTGAGTTTGGTCAAACAGAAAGTTCTAGGACGCGTCCCACTGGCCTTTTTGGCCGGTTACTGAGTTTGGTCAAACAGCCAGTTCTAGGAAGCATCCCACTCCTCTGATGGACCCTACTGTTCTCTTGGGAAGATTCAAGCCTTTAGAAATAGTTTAATACCTTTTGTCCAGATATGTGCCATCATAGTTTGATCACAGACGTCAGTGGAGAGTTCCTTGCACTTAACCTTGCACGTGACTTTTTTTGCACATGCACTATGAATTGTGGGACCTTATACACATGGGTGTGTGCCTTTCCAAATCATGTCCAATCAGTTGAATTTGTCACAGGTGGACTCCAGGCAAGTTCAAGATAATCAAAGCAAACAGGATGCACTCGAGCTCAATTTGGAGTGTGTTAGCCAAGGGTCTGAATATGTAGCTAAATGAGATATTCCAGTTTTTGGTTTTTCAAAAAGTCTAAAAACATGTTTTTGCTCTGTCATTATGGATTATTGTGTGTACTTTAATGACCAAAATAGTCAATTTAATCCATTTTAAATTTGATCTATAATACAATAAGGTGCACAACAAGTGAAGGCGTCCGAATGCTTTCGGAAGCCGCTGTATCTCAAATTAGTGATTTAATAATTAGGTTGGCTGTTAATTATCAACTTTTTTATTGCGCATAGTACTAAATGGCCATTAAAAAGCCTGTCTTATTTCCAGTGCAAAGATGGCTGCAGCAATTGCTCAGAGGAAAAATCAATGGTTACACAGACACTGTGTTTTAAAAAAAAAAAAAAAAAAAGTGTTTTTTTTACATAAAACACAAATCTTAATCACTAAAGAACCCATTTTACAAACTAATTGCCTGCCATGTTGCATTATTACAAATTGAAGAGATAAATAACAATTTGGAGCCCAGAGTCAAAAGAAAGTCCCTGCACTGACTAAGTTCTGTGCTACCCTTCACCATTTGTTGCTGGTTTGTTTCAGCGTACTGGTGCCTCAGTTACTGAAATGCTCCATTCAGCCATCTCTGCTGCACTGTCTGTATCTCTGAGGTCACCTCTGTCATGATAACTACATATAGTTAATGTTAAATATTTATAGGAACAAACCATCAGTTGGTAGCTTCAATGATAGGCATTTAGAACAGATTTGAACCACTTGTTTTTCAATGCTTTAGTTTGAAATGATCCTGACAATGGGTTTTATGAGTATTCTCCCAATGTCCTTTGTGTAGACTTCAGTTATTTTTGGTTTGGATCACACAGAGTCTATGCCCTAGGACATGTTTCACTGGCTTGCTCACCAGTCCGATTGACCCTCATCTGCATCAACACCTTCTGCTCAATATCACCTCTAACTAGTTCTTGTTTATTGATTTATTAGGTGGCTCATCAATATTCCTCTGTCTTGTTTGACTCTTTTTTTAATTAAATCTTACTGGTGTAAGTTGTGATTATGTTCCTTTTCCCTAGCTCCATTGTTTGACTTTCCTAGTTTGTGATATTCTCATCGTGACCTTGCTGCCTGTTTATTAGGACTGTTACCGAATACAAGGTCATTAAGGTCGTTATGAACAGATAAATGTTTTCAAAAAAGATATACAAAGAATTACAAAATGCAAACACGAATAGATGACGAACTATTCATTTATTTTTACAAAGTAGCTGGTTGAGGCTAGAGGTGCATATCATGACTGGTATCCCGTGGGATGCAACACAAAAGTTGCGTGAAAAGGAGGGTTTTTTTTACTTTTACGCAGGCAAGCACGAGCGATTGGTCAGATGTGAAGTTCGCAAAACAAATAGAGACGTTCCTTCATAACTATACGAGCAAAAATAGAAACGTGGCTTTTTCAGGAGACGGTATTTTAAAGAGAATTTTGTAAAATCCAAAGAAGCTTTACAGATCTTTATCGGAAAGGGTTTAAACAATGTTTTTCATGCTTGTTCAGTGAACCATAAACAATTATTGCACATGCCCCTGTGGAACAGTCCTTAAGACACTAACAGTTTACAGGCGGTAGGCAATTAAAGTCACAGTTACAATAACTTAGGACACTAAAGAGACCTTTCTACTGAGTCTGAAAAACACCAGAAGAAAACTCCCTAGGGTTTCTGCTCACCTGCGTGAACATGCCATAGTCCTGCTGCAGGGAGACATGAGGACTGCAGATGTGGCCAGAGCAATAAACTGCAATGTCTGTAATGTAAGATGCCGAAGACAGTGCTACAGGGAGACAGGAAGGACATCCGATCATCCTTGCAGTGGAAAATTACGTGTAACCATGTGTTCCCTAGACATGAGCAAGAACTCGCAAATGCCTTGGTGGAAGAGTGGAGTAAGATCTCACAGCGAGAACTGACAAATCTGTTGCAGTCCATGAGGATGAGATGCACTGTAGTACTTAAAGCAGCTGGTGGACGCACAACATACTGACTGTTACTTTTAATATTGACCCCCCCTTTGTTCAGGCACTCAGCATTCCATTTCCGTTCGTCAAATGTCTGTGAAATTCAGTTTATGTCTCAGTAGTTGAATATTTTTATTTTAATACAAACATTTACACATGTTAAGAAATTTACTGGAAATTAATTACTCCGCACCTGTTTTACATAATAATCCTATGGAGTAGGCCCTGAGTTTCTTTTGGGACGCTCTCAGCTGCGTTTTGGGACAGTGTTTTAGATACTAACGTTAGTTCAGTCGAGGTATCTTTATCTAACGTCGATTAACTACAGTGGCTTCGCTGGCTAACGTAACTTAATTCAGTACATGAATATCCATGTAAGTTAGCTAGGCTAACAATTTCTTTAGTTGTAGAATAGGCTACATTAGTTATATCTTTTTCCCTATCTGCTATCGCTGTTGTTAACATCCCACAGGAATTACTCACTAACAAAAAAAGTGTATTGAGTTGTTGAGGCTTATCTTATTGATGGATTGCAACTTACTTATCCGAGTCGATGGTTGTAACTACCATCCCGAGCATCTGTCACACACCAATCACACAAACGGTTATCAAAACACTGATTGTTGATTTGCAGGTCATTCCTATTGCCAGTTTACCTTTCTGTCTTAGATCAAGCCACCTCTCCATTTCTTTTTGTCAGAGCATAGAACTCTCAGCGTTTGTTTTTTTTTAACATTCATTCTGATATGTCACCTAAATGCATTTTTACGTTCATTGGCTCAAGACATTCAGGCATTGCACCGAAGCCTTTCTATGGTAGGGAAATCCCTGATGTAGCTGAGGTCGAGGAAGTGTCACAGTCAGTGTCACACACCATGCTGACAGTGGTCGCACTTCTACAGCTGGGTTATCCAGTATTTCCTAGGGCATAGTGGTAGGCTTCTGATTTAGGCCATGTCCACTTCATGTGCAACTCCGAATATAGATACAGATATTTGGAGCACTAAACACATACATATAAAGTTACTGCATTATGTTAATGTCTTACTTTTTATGCCATTTGTGTTTATGATTTTGGAAGTACTTGTGCTGGCCCTGGTGTGTGTTCGTAATGCTGGGGGTTCTGATGATATAGGGAAGAGGAGAAATAAAAGGTGACAGCTACTACTTACTATATCATATGTATTCTGTAAACTTCATCTGAAATGATGTGTTTTGTCTGATAAGTGCACCATGTTGTATGACTCAGCTGTGTGGAGTAAAATATGAATGATATTAATTAATGGTTGTTTACTGACTATAGCAATGTGATGCCATCAAAACATTCTCCCTTTAGTCTTACATTACCCTGATCATGGGTGTGAGATAAATGTATTCAGTAAAAATGTCTTATTATGAATATGAATTTTATCTGCGTATCTCGTGTGAGGTCATGTGACGTGTCTCCGAAGAATGCAAATTGGGCGCAAATTGGTTATACACGAACAAGTGAATTTGTCTTTTGCTCCTAATCTGATATTATAGACCTTGATAAGCCGATGTACATCACAGCAAAAATGGGAGATTAGATCACTACTCCTCCTGCGCAGTAAAACCCAGTTTGAGGTCCACAGATAATATTATCAGCATTCTTAACTATTGCTGTAACAAATGAGTGCCTTGATCTCATTAGATAAGCACAGAATTCATTTGTTTAATTAAACCAGCCTGTCTTGCACTGGTGTGGGGGTCATTTTAAAAACAGTTCAAATTAAAGCAGGTAATTAAGTGGGGCTGTGATAAGGACCCCTGCATGGTAGTGAGCCGCATCTGCCGACAGTACGACAAAACCTAATTTCTCCCTCGTGCATTCCCACAAGGTCGCAGGCTTTATTAAAGTTTAGCCAATGACAGAGTGATAAAATATTTTATGGACTCGTTGGATGGCAGCGAGGTCTTTTCACGATGAATTGGTGCCCCGTACATGTGGAGTCTTCAGGACAGAGGCAATTATAGCATCACTGCTATCATGCCTTTGAGAACAGGAGAATGACTTGTACAGCAACATGCACCTTGACAAAGATATTTGTTTGGGCAATGGAGTGTAGCATTAATTATAAGCGGCTGTGATTAAATGCATGGTCCGGGAATGAGTGTCATTTGTCTTACCAGCCTTTAGTGCAGAACCGGCAGAGGTTGGCATGGTGCGCTGCTGCTTTTTTCCTACTCTCACGGGAAGTTGAATCGGTGCCCATTTTTTTGTGGCTGCTCCTCTCATGTCTTCAACTCTGATTAAAGAGTTCAATGAGGTGAGAAACACGGCAATCTGAGTTCACTCACTGGTAATAACACGATATTTATGTTGTTAACAAAGTGTCTATTCACTGGCTGTCAGTTTATCTATCACTTTCTATCAGTAAGACCCACACATAAATGCCGGTATTACAGATATGTCATTCAACATCAGGCTGATTGTGGATGTGTCTCTTTGCGTATAGGTGTTAACGGAGGCCGGATGGAGAGGGTGTATGTGGGAAATTGAGATAGGCAGAAGATTTAACATGGTACACAGGGGTTAAATGCACTATGTCATAACACCAGTTCTACCTTGAAGATGAGGGAAAGGTATCTAATTTATGAACTTGACTAATAATGGTAATAATAATAATAATAATAAGAAGAAGAATAAATGCAAGCAGCATTTTTGGGGGCCAAGCACCCAGACTTGGTGAGCTGCACATTTACAGATGTGCAACAGTTGTTGCCTAAGCAATCACAGGAAAGCAGAGCCAACTCTAGGCAAAGGGATGCAAGACTAATTTGTGTTTGTTTTGGCCATAGACAGTGGTGGAACTCTGACTTTAGGAGTTTGACATGTGTTCATGATTGCTACTTCTCTGACCTGATTGTTTTTCTTCTTGCAATCTAAAAATATCTAAGGTATTTATGTTGTTTTCTCATCAGTCTGTGCATTTTTCCCACTTTGTGCAAGTATCTGCACCAAACCTATATCTGTCTTATATTGTGTTTGCTTGTTTGTTTGTTTTTATTGAAAATTGCTCAATAAAAATGCCATTTGATATTAAACCCTGTCAATCATGTGTTGCCGGTATAATAACACACTGAATGCCTAGAATGGCAGTAGACAGGTCTCAAGATGATGTGAGCCAAATTTGGTGAAGATTGGGCAAATTTTCGAGGAGGAGTAGCAAAAATGGCACTTTGACCAAAACATTTTTGGCATATTATTGCAACTTTTGACCAGTAGGTGGCACTGTCACAAAATTTGTCGCATAGCCTCAGGTCCTGAAGACACCTAACAAGATTTGTGTCAGTGTGCAAGGACTTTGCCATTTGGAGTATCCAAATTTCTTTTGTAAGGCTTAGTCTGAAGATGGCGTGTACTAAATTTGGTCATGATTGGACAAAGTTTGTAGGAAGAGTAGTGGGGGGAAAAAAAGTTTTTGACAAAATCCAAAATGGCAGAAAATCTAATTAGGCAGAAATTATCATAAGGTACGTTGAACTCATCACGATCCAGAGAATACGTTTAAAATTTTGGACACTCAATTCAAAAGTTTTTATAATAAATGTACTTCCAAATTAGGTCCAAATTTGACCTGATGGTGGCGCTAATCAGTGTGCCAAATTTCACAACTTTTTACCAGATGGTTTTATGAGCTGCCATAGACAACATAGTCAGTAGAAAAGGTACAATAACAATATGGTGTTATTTTAGGGTGTAAATTCAGTGCTTGGGCCCATAATAATAATAATAATAATAATAATAATAATAGGAAGAAGAAGAAGTAGAATCTGTTTGGATTTAGCTCTATGCACCATTTGTATTACTCATACTAAACCTGACAAACTTTTAACAAAAGGTCAATTTCATAAAGTCATCACCATCTTGAACCAAACAGCTCTTAGGTCAGTAATGTAAAAGCAGGAGTGTGTGTAATGGTGATTATTGACATTTTCTGCTGTTGTCTTTTCTTGCCCCATAAATCTGAGTGCATCTAATGCAAGGATAGGTGTTTAATCTGATTTTGGAGAGTGGCGTAGAAGCAGGAGCTGAGTAAGAGCTGAGTGGGGTGTGGCTATATAAAGCACACATACATACACACAGCTACCGCTAGTGTCGCTTCTCAGCATTTAAGTGCTGCTCCCTGCTGTCTGTTCACTCTCTCTCCTATCGCTTACCTTTTTCTCTCATATGCACTTTCTCCCTTTCTTGCCCTTTCTTTTTTACACTCAAATTTACCACACTGTTCTTTGTTGGGGCACATAAATCATAAGAGGAGGACCTGCAGCTGAATTGGAAAGGTCACTTCAAATCACAAATAAAATGGAGTACAGCCCAGAAGGGGAGAACCTCCAAGTGCCACCGCTGCCTGTGTGTGCGTGCATGCGTGTTTGTGTGTGTGTGTGTGTGCGTGTGTGTGTATATGTGTGTGGCTCAGAGGGAGGGAGAAGGGGCAACTCAAACTCAAAGAGAAATGAAAGCAGAGTGGAGCCGGTCTAAGAACTGCTCTTCTGTACTCACAAAAGAGAGAGTCACACTGTACTGCATTAGTTTGAGGAGAGTGATTGAGAGAGCAGAGGTGTTGAGAGGAGTGTAGGAGCTCTGCACCCAGCTTTCAAAAGAGAGAAAGTGCAAATTGTAAATGGATAACTCTTATTTAAGCATGTTTGTTGCTATTGGTTTTAGATTCAGATTTTTTTTTAACATGACAAAACAACACATGGTTGTCGGATTGAATCTGGTATAGAAGCCAGCCGTCTGAAGCTGTCCATGGTGCTGAACTCTGTAAAGAAAAAAAAGAAGGAAAAAAAGGATGTATTAGGAGAGTAACAGAAAGACCATGACACTGGTGTACTAATCCAGAACTATACTGACTCTAATTGTTCTCTGGAGTTCTCTGGAGATTATGGGATGGTGACATCCTTTCCCATGTGATGCTATAGTTAATAGTAAGCACTAACAATAGCAACAGTGAGCACCAAGGCCTGATTTACCTTTTACTCTGTGTTTGTTGTTACATAAAGACACATGAGGCAATTTTTTTTATCATACTCGGTAAGAATGTTATCAATTACACATTTAAAAAAAAAAAAAAAGCTTGGTCTAGACCCTAAGGGGTTCTTCAGCGTGTCTCTAGGAGAAGATTCTATGTGAAACCCAACAATAGAGGGCTTCCCTTTCAGAGTGGCTTCCGATGATGATTGCTGACGTTTTTGTGATGGTTGTGTTTGATTAATCAGTGTTCTGTATTACTTCAGGCTTCACCTATATACAGTGCCCTCCAATATTATTGGCACCCTTGGTAAATATGAGCAAAGAAGGCTGTGAAAATTTGTCTTTATTGTTTCCAAAAAGTATATATTGTTGTTAAATATATGTGTGCAACAGTTATTGGTAACCCTATGAATTCATATGCGCACACATTCACATACTACGGACAATTTGGAAATGCCAGTTAGCCTACAACGCATGTCTTTGATCTGGGGAAAAAAACAGAGTTCCCAGAGGAAACCGCCAAAGCACAGGGAGACCATGCAAACTCCGCGGACACAGGATGTAGTCATTTGTTGTGTATTTTGTTCACCAGGTTTAATAGTAAAGAGCTCTGATTGTGTGCATGTGTATGCCCATGTGAGTGTGTTTGTGACTTTCTGTCACTCTGTGATTTAGCAATGGCCTCTCAAGGCCACGGACACAAATCCTTCAATTTTCCTATTTGTGTGGGATAGGGAGGAGTGAGGAGAGTGGGTGAGAGGTGCTCAGCCTGACCCAGGGCTGACAGGTTTATGGAGCACAGGGTTTCAATCACACCATGAGCACCAGCGCATCAATCTCACATACACACTCTGACACTTAAACTTACATGTGCACAAATTCAAGCACCTACACACACACACGCACACACCAAATCAGGAAATAGTTTATATGCATATATATAGAGTGAGAGCTCAGAGCTTTGACAAACAGCAAATGATGGAAAAAAGCCCACCACGCCAGGCCACGGTGTACAGTGTGTATATATAGGTGGCTTTTCCAGAGTAAGGAATTGTGCTCATAAACTTCCCGCTCCATGCTGTTCCACTCTGTAGTAGTGTTTGTGGCAGACTGAGCACTAAGCTGCAGTGAGAGCTCCGACTGTGTGCGTAGCAGCAATGCAGAGGTTTACAGCAGGCTGTAGCAGATCTCCTGGGCCTCTAGCCATAGAGCCACTCGAGGTGGAAATGAAAGTCACCGAACACGGGCTGAACAGCATTAAACAGACAATGAAGGATGGCAGCTCTGTGATCTCAGTGAAGAGAATCAAAAATAAGACTGGGACACCAGTAGTCCAGGAGTCCTAATGCCTAGCAAGTTGATATATAATGGGTTTATTGTGACCGTATACTGTATGTATAGCACCTACTGTAGAACTTGCTAGAGTGTGTAGTTCAGGATAGAGGTGTATGTTACAATATATTCTTTTTAGCTCACTCCTGCAAGAAAGTCTAAGCAATCCTACCTACTCCCACAGTTATCTCCTTAAATATAGACAAATAAATGCAGATGCACTTATCATATTTATGATGACAATACGTTGCTGTCGCTGGAAAAAGAACATCTTAATGCCAGGCTTTTTAAAATGGTTTACTCAGTGGTTTTGAAAATGTTCTGTGTTACATTAAGATAGACCTGTGTTACACTAATACCGACCCCTTTGTTACACATATAATCTTCTGATACTGATACAGTAATACAGACCTGTGTTACGCTGACACAGACCTGTATTATACTGAGATAGACCTGTGTTACACTCAGATAGACCTGTGCTACACTAATAGAGACCTGTGTTACACTCAGATAGACCTGTGCTACACTAATAGAGATCTGTGTTACACTCAGATAGACCTGTGTTACATTAATAGAGACCTGTGTTACACTCAGATAGACCTGTGTTACATTAATAGAGACCTGTGTTACACTCAGATAGACCTGTGTTACATTGATATTGATCTGTTGCACAGATAATATTGTGTTACATTGAGATAGACCTGTGCTACACTAATAGATACCTGTATTACAGTCAGATTGACCTGTGTTACACTAATAGAGACCTGTCTTACACTGAGATAGACCTGTTACTCTGAGACAGACCTGTGTTACACTAATAGAGACCTGTGTTACACTGAGACAGACCTGTGCTACACTAATAGAGACCTATCTTACACTGAGATAGACCTGTTACTCTGAGACAGACCTGTGTTACACTAATAGAGACCTGTGTTACACTGAGACAGACCTGTGCTACACTAATAGAGACCTATCTTACACTGAGATAGACCTGTTACTCTGAGACAGACCTGTGCTACAGTAATAGAGACCTGATTTCAATCAAATAGACCTGTGTTACACTCATAGAGACCTATGTTACAATCAGATAGACCTGTTACTCTGAGACAGACCTGTGTTACACTAATAGAGACATGTGTTATACTGAGATAGACCTGTGTTACGCTGAGATAGACCTGTGTTACTCTAATAGAGACATGTGTTACACTGAGATAGACCTGTGCTATACTGATACACACGTTACATTAATAGAGACATTTTATACTGAGATAGACCTGTGTTACACTGAGATAGACCTGTCCTACACTAATAGAGTCCTGCATTACAATCAGATAGACCTGTGTTACACTGAGACAGACCTGTGTTACACCGATAGAGACCTGTGTTACACTGATTGACATATGTTACACTAATAGAGAGATGTGTTATACTGAGATAGACCCGTGTTACACACAGCCTAAATCCTCTCTTCTCTCCCTCTCACTTTATCAATGTACATGTAACAGAGACTTTCACTTCATCTATCTGTCTGTCTATCTATCTATCTATCTATCTATCTATCTGTCTATCTATCTATCTATCTCTATCTATTCAACTCTGGAAGTATTGGCACCCTAGCTATCCAGCCAGTTCCTTCAGAATCAACACATTACCTTCAGATTTCAAACTAATAACATTTTTAAACTTTCAGACTGGCTTTGTCAATCCGCATCAAAGTTTGTTGTGACGAACTTTACCTATCTAGTTTTTATTTTGTTTTATCTTACAAGGCACATTCCCTGTGTGTGAGAGAGAGAAAGAGAGAGCTGATGTATTTAAGAGCAGATTTCTGTAAGATTTGAGACTGTTCCACAATTTTTCACTTCTGATCATGTTTTATTATCTTCTTACAAGATGGACGTTATTCATATGAACATAAAACAATTTTTTTCTTTACTCTTGCTTGATGTATGTGAAGCATGCAAGAGGCCATTATATAGCCACCTGAATAAAACACTTCATACGGCATTGGAAAGGCCACACGTGGCTGCCGTAGCCTGAAGTCCACCTCTGAATGCACTCACTCACAGTATCAGTCTCTCCGTCTCCTCTAGACACAAATAAATAAGTGATATTTTCATTAATCCTCCCTCACCTTCAAAATAATTCAGCGGCAACTTCATAAAACATGGATGCCAATCTTTCATTATTCATTTTTGCAGGTCCTGTTCCTTTGTTCCAGAGAGGAAATGAGAGATGTGGGTGGGTGGGGGCACAAAGCGAGAGAGTGTCAGGATGAAGGGATAACACGGTAGAGGACACGGCCAGGCGGAGAGGCGTTTTTTTTTTTTTTTTTTTTTTTTTGCATTATGTGTTATCTCTGTGCCGGGCTGAATGCGATTTCCTGCCAGCGTAGAGCGTGCGCTTCAGACAGAGGCAGAGCAGCCGAGTGTGGAAGAGGAACAAATAGCTTCGTCATTTCATATCGTTCAGAGCCGAATCACGTCTGGCCACAGGTGGAACGCGAAGGAATGAGAACGGACCTTACAGCTTTGTGCAGAAATGTGCCTTCTTCATAATGAATATAGGCCATGCTGATTCTCCAGGCAATTTTTTTTCACTTATCTTTATGCACACAACATTGATCCTGTTTAGATTCCTATTTGGACTGATGTCAAATATCCTAAATTATTTTTTTTTTGCGTTTCAGACGGCAATGAACATGCAAATAGAGAACGCAAAAGGTCACTCAGTCTCCTCTGTTTCCTCCATTAGGACAGAGTAGGAACGGTGTGCATATTGCTTTTCGTGTGTGTCAGAGCCACACTTCTCGCCCCTATTGGACGAGATCATTGTTATTTCTGTCCAGTTTGGATTGATTATTTGAAATCGCTGCTTCTTTGAGACGGTGACTGATTGTGGCGGATGGGATTGACCGAGGGGGTGTGGCTATGTATTAAATAAAAATGGTTGCATGTGCTTTTAATAATGAGGCTCAGTTTCACAGGGATGTTAAATGACAAGGATGGTTAACTATCAATCAAGCTCTTTTGTTGTTTGTTTTGCCAGAACGGGAGAAAGTCAGAGTGTATTATTAATACTTGTGTGTGTGTGTGTGTTTGTGTGCACCACTTCTGAAGATGAAGGATAACGAGATGTACGGTTAACGAGAATGTTGTAAAAGGCGAAACAATGCTACTGATTTGCAGTTAAGGTTGGGTTTGTTTTTTTTTTATTTGCGTGACCAATTGTGTCGCTGTTGGGTGAAAGTTAAGTTTATACATTTTATAAGCAAAATGTTGAAAGTATTTTTATTGTATTTTTTAGTCTAAACAAATATGATCCAGTCTGAAACACAAGAAGAAGAATTAAATAATACCATTAGGGAATACATCATTAAACAGATTCGCTCTAATTACATTTGTTCTGAGCGCTACACGATAAGCTTTATTTATTTATTTTATTTTAATGCGCCACTGCAGAAGAGTGTTTATGTTCCATGGGTTTTCTAGTATTTGATTAGCATACCACTTGAAGTCTTTGTCCATATGGTTGTGATTCCAACACCTCCAGCCGTGTTCACATTGCAAACATGACGTAGTTGCCTGCAGGGAGTGTGAGTGCTTTACTGTCAGTGTGTTTGATACACAGTCAGCAGCCATCAGTCACATACACATATGTGCGTAACGTGGGGGGGAAGCCAGCGCCAGTCTACATATGGAGATGCTGTAGGTGTAAATAGCTTTCTGAAACTCTGGCACCTTGAATATTTTACCTTAGCTGCATAATGCTATGATTATCACTTCCTCTCATTTTTTTTTTCTCTCCCTTGCTCAGTCCACAGTGAAAGTTGCCTATCTCCCCTGTGAGCAGTCATCTGTCACTTCTCTGATAGAGGGATGAGAGAGAGGCACCATTTTAATCTCGCCAACGGAAATTAAAGAGCACACAACAAGAACATCCTCCTCCTGCTGCTTTGCTCTAAACGAAATCTCAATCGGAGCACGCCCCGTGAGAGGGCTGCCAGGAATCTTTAAAGTTTGCATTTTTATCTGTTTGTGTTCTAATTAGTGCCGTTTGAAACGAAGTGATATGTTCTACTTGGTTTTGGCAACAGGTGATATGCAGAAATGTTTCAGTATGAACTGGTTACAGAACAAGAGAGTATAGAAGAAACATTAGTTAAGGATTCAATCTGGTATGTCTGTATTCCGACGTTAACTTTATTAAGGTAGAAGGAGTACATGGTATGCAAGGGATTAGTAGAGCTGATGTTTGTTCGGTTTTACCCTCTTGAACAAAATGTGTAGAGAATAAGCTTCAGTATGTCTGAACTGCACATAACATTCAGAAAAATAGCACTGTCGAGTTTAGTGCATTGAATTGCTTTGTTAGATATGAGGAAATTGATGTGTGTGTGTGTATTAGTGATCTATGTGCTGTGAACAGGGTTGCCAGATATATATGGTAAAAGTATCCCAGTGAACTAGTGGTATTAAACCACAGTTTTCCTGAGTATCTCTTTCAGCAACGTCCTACAGTGGCCTTTTACAACATTTTTCCGGAATAAAATCATAGCTAGGAAAATCGCTTAAAAATGAATCGACAGTTTCAAAGTATTCAACACCTGCCAACATCGTTTATTCTGTTTCAATGATCTGTTTCTAAGCAACACGAAGCCATAATTTTCAACAGATTTTGGGAGAGGGATAGAATCACACAAAACTGGTCATCACTAATTGCCCAAATTGTTGCACTTTCCATTTCTATGTCGGTGTTTATGCACGGTTCATAAACTATGCGTTTAGGTCAGTATGGCAGTTTCAAACTTAACACTCTGTGTTTCTTTTATGTACAGTGTGGCCTGTACTAAACAGCATAGTACATCAGGTACATCATGTTTACATGACGTGTGAAGTATGAACACCTGTAATATTTTACCATGATAATTGTAGCAATCGGTTTTGTCGCATTTGCGTGTGTCTTTCGTTATATATATATATATATATATATATATATATATATATATATATATATATATATATATATATATATATATATATATGACCCAAAGGTCTTCACCACACTTCAAAATAAGTACTGGTATCATTTGTACTTTTGTATTGAACAAAATTTGAGGGTGTTTCACTGAGCAAGTAAACTTTAACTGTGTCTGTACAATGTAACAGTGAGTGGCAGGTTGGCCAGGCTATTGTCTTCCAGGGTGTAATTGAGATGTGTTTTTGCAGAGGCTCTGTATTAACAAAAGGTGCTTTGAGAGAGGGATCGAGAGAGGGAAAGAGAAAGCTGTCTGTCTTTCCAGGACCTGCTGACTGCAGTCAACCTCAATAAGTGCCGTTCCTGCTCTCCAATACCCCCAGCCACCCTTCAGCTCTCCCCAGTCCCTCTGCGAGCCTGTGGCCGGGAAGTTAATTGGCAGCATCTGCTGTCTGGGAGACGAAGCACCCCTTCACCCCTCTCTCACCCTCACTTCACATATACACACTTGCCCCAGTGGGCATCTGGAGACACCAGTCTGGCTACAGGCACCAAGCAATCACACATAGAGAGAGGAGGTGAGAGAGACAGTGAGGTTGAGGGGAGTGTAAACCTGCAGCTGGCTCTGGTGCCGGAGGGTATTTGGTCAAACAGGTTGGGAAGCTGCACCAGGCAGGGATGCCCTCAAGGGACAGATGGTTTACCAGAAAGAGAGAGAGAGAGAGAGAGAAAGAGAGAGAGAGACTGACTACCACACCCTACCAGATGCAAACAAAACTTGCCTAAAGGCTTGGAAAAGATAGTTCAATAAGTAACAGGTTTATACACAAACACATGTACAATTCTGCGATGCATCGTATACACACAATTGTAGGAAACGTTCAGAATTTTGCCATCAGTTTAATTTTAGATTTGGTTCAGCAGCAGCATTTGTGCCACTAACACTGACCAATAGCTTGATTTGAGCTTCTTCAAGAGGAATCTGTTAATTTTGTAGACGTGTATTGATTCTATTTCTTCTCAGATAGAAGGAAGCTCACACCCACAGACCACATGCTCTATCTTTGTGACTTAGCTACCTTCTGACCTCTACACCGCATTATGCTCTCACTGACATCACTTCCTTAGAGACGGAATTAGAGGAGGGTGGTATGGTCATGAATGAGTCACTTAGACTCGGATAGAACAGAAAAAAAAACCATGGCTGACATCATCCCTGCTGCTCCCTTTTTATATTAGACTTCTTCAGTGTTGCTAGTCACAGTGATGCCTTAAACACCATTGTTCCCCACAAATATATATGTATTCACTGCTCGTATTTTTTCGGTTAAATCTGAAATTAATTACATTCTAAACGACATATACACTGAGAGGAGGTAAGTATTCAGACACTTTTGTTTTTGTTATTTAATATACTTCCAGTGCATCTATCCACTTCACATGTACACAATGTATTTTGACTTTGTACTTATAAATATGGTCAACAACAACAAAATGTATTCATACATATTACCAAATATATGTTAAAAAAATTATATTGACAGAGAAACATATTGGGACCCTATATTAAAAAAAATATATAATATAATGTAAAAGTTACATAAAAATAAATCAAAATAAAGTTCTAGATATACTAAATGCTGGAAAAATGTCCTTGTGCAAATTGCGCAAGAAGTGTCGTTATAAAAGACGTTGACATCGTCTGGGAAGATTTCACGCAATCATGGTGAAGGTGAAGGAGCTTCCTAAAGTTCATTATGGGAAAAACCATACTTCCCTTTACTTTCACACTATCCGTTGTTACCCAGATGAGGACGGGTTCCCTTCTGAGGCCGGTTCCTCTCAAGGTTTCTTCCTCATATCTTCTTAGGGAGTTTTTCCTTTCCACCGTCACCACCAGCTTGCTCATTAGGGATAAATTCACACACTTAAAATCTGTATCCTGTGTTTGTGTTTCTATAAAGCTGCTTTGAGACAATGTCCATTGTTAACAGCTCTATACAAATAAAAGTGAATTGAAAGTGAATTCTCTGGGATAACATTATTAAACAACACTTGAATGGGAAAAGTTACAGAGCCATAGCAAAGATCCCCATAAAATCAAAAATGATGAAATCAAAAAAGGTTTTGTGGTTTTTAGTATCAATATGTTAGCCTTAAGGTTGTCTATAAGCTAGTGTGCTCCAAAACAATTCCAAAATTTGTATTTAGAAGACATATTCATTCAAAATTTACCGTCTCTCTCTACCACCAATACAGAGCTACAGTTTTGATGACGGTCGAATCAAATGCTCTCTCGAATCTGTAGTGTCCCGCCCCCAACATTATAAAAATCCATTTTACTAACTGTCAAGTACAGCTTAGCCCAAGCTGTGACGTAAGCGAAATGCTATTGGTTATTTAAAGAGGGGGGAGGAGCCACTCAATAGGTGTCACCCTAACTTTGTCAACACATCACATAATGCTGCCCGTTTCAAGGCACTTCAGGGGGACTTTAAACTTCCCTGTCAGTACAATTGGTTTGAGAATTAATATACAGGTGGAAAGTTCATGGAAGAACGAAATTCCCTGGATGAGTGCGTCACACAAGATTTCACAATGGCAATGGATTTCACAAAAAGAGTTGCAGGACAACCAGAAAGCAGCAGCAACAGTTACACAGAGAACAATAAGCAATGAACTGCACCTCATGCAAAATCCTCTGCTAAAAATCTCACCGAGATTCATTTGGAAGAGAAAAAAATAAAAGCAAACAAAAATAGTCAAAAAAAAAAAACAAAAAAAAAAACTCTGTGGTAATAACTCAGTTCATCTTATTTGGAGAAATATGGGTTGGGTGTATGATCCCAAAAACACCATACACACAGTGAAGTACGGATGTGATAACATCATGATATGGGGCTGCTTCTTTGCAAATGGTACTGGTGCATTACACACTATTGAAGGAAGCATGAATAGAGCGATGTACCGGGACATATTAGAGGAGAATTTAATCTCATCAGCCAAGAAATTGCATCTGGGAGGAGAAGACAGACTTTTCAACAAGACAACGAGCTCAAAAATATAGCCAAAATAACTCAAGACTGGTTTCTAAAACCTAAGGGGAAGGTGCTTGCATGGCCCAGCCTTTCTCCTGCCTATATTTATGGAGGATTTTGAAATTGCAAGTCCATCACTGTGACCTTTATAACCCTGGAGAATTAAGCATGATTTGCCAAGAGGAATGGACAAAAAGTGAATCACGATGTCGCAAAAACAATGAAGCAAATTACTAATGTTGTTCATTTGTGTTGTCTAAATACTTTTCTCTATCCATGGTGCTGATTTCTTCTGTTTTTGTGTATATCTCATACTATATTGTTTCAGAAATTAAAACCAAATCTAAGATAAAACAAAGGCAACCTGATGAGTAAACACAAAATACAGTTTTTAAATGATATTTATTGAAGCAAAAAAGTGATCCAATACCAACTGGGTCTGTGTGAAAATTTGCCACAATAGTATATAATGGGGTTCAACTGGACTAGACACACCCAGGCCTGATTACTGCAAACCCTGTTCAATCAAATCAACTCTTAAATAGAACTTTTTCAACAGCATGAAGTTGGTTGAAAGGTCTTACCCAGTAACACACTATGCCTAAAGTGAAAGAAATTCCATGAAGGATGAGGAAGAAGGTGACTGAAATACATCAGTCTGGGAAGGGTTACAAAGCTATTTCAAAGGCTCTGAAAAACATTATAACTACAGTCAAGCATGGTGGTGGAGGTGTGATGGTGTGCAGATGCCTTGCTGCTTCAGGGCCTGGGCAACTTACAATAATTGAGGGAAACATGAATTCTGCTCTCTACCAGAAAATCCTAAAACAAAATTTCCGGTCTTCAGTCCGTAAGTTGAAATTCAAGTGCAACTAGATGATCCAAATGGATTATGCAGCAAGACAATGATCCAAAGCACAGGAGTAAGTCCTAGTCCTAGAAGTAAATGAAAGGCTGATCTCCAGTTGTCAGAAGCGTTTGGTTGCAGCTATTGCTTCTAAAGTTGGCAATTAGTTTTTCATATGGGTGATAGGTGTTGGATGACTTTTTTTTTTTTGCTTCAATTTAAAAAACTGTATTGTGTGTTTACTCAGACTGCCTTTGTTTTATGTTGTATTTTGTTTGCAGATCTAAAACTATTTAGTATGAGATATTAAGACTCACTCATTATCATAATATACACAAAAACTGAAGAAATCAGATACGTTTACAAATACTTTTTCACAGCACCGTTTCTTTATTTATGCTTAAATGGACCTCTGGTTTTTGGGGTTCGATTCTTGCCTTTGCCCTGTGTGCGTGGACTTTCCATGTTCTCCCCATGCTTTGGGGGTTTCCTCCAGGTACTCCAGTTTCCTGCCCCAGTTCAAAGACACATGTTGTAGGCTGATTGGCATGTCCAAATTGTCCGTAGTGTGTGAATGTATGTGCGAATGTACCTTGCGATGCGTTGGCACCCCGTCCAGGGTGTTCGCTGGGATAGGCTCCAGGTTCCCCTGTGACCCTCTGTAGTCTAAGTGGTACAGAAAATGGATGGATGGATGCTTAAATGCATGAATGTATACTTTTTGTTCATATTTATATGTACAAAACCAAAAGGCATTATGTGCATATTCATTTCAACCACTGGAAGCATATTAAATCACAAAAACAAAGGTGTCCAAATATTTAATTTCCCTCACTGTAGCGAAGAACTTTGCTATGTTTATGCTTTGATTTCTTCATTTGGTGAGTGACAGAGTGATTTGGATTAGCATAGAATGTTAGAAGATTGTTGGCTAGCTTTAAACTCTGAGCAGCAGCTATTGTGCAGTTCACTGGATCTAGCTGACGTTCCTCACACCACGAGACGTAAAGACACTAGTAATAGTACAATTTTGATTGTGGTAAAAGGATCAGCCATTTTTAAACCAGTTTGTTGGTGTCTGTTGGGACAGTGTGAACATGTATTTTCTGAACTGACAGGCAAATCCATTGTCTGTTGGCTAGATGTTGGTGATCGCCGTAATTAGATTTTTGTCCCTTTTTAAAGACACCCAGAGGTCTTTGAGCAAGTATTTTATTGCCATTTGTCAGAATGGGAGGAGAAGGCCAAAAAATTCTGAAAAAAAAACACCCTCTAAAAATAACTGCTCTCACCTTTAAGCCAAAGCAGCAGATCCAGTGTTCCCATGAGAAACCTACAGCCTGCACTTAAAGAACTAACATTCAGGGTTCACTGACTATCAACCTCGCTGTGTATCATTTGGTGTTTGTGTTGTGTTATCTCTCTGTGCTAGAGAGAGAGACAAATGGATATCGATATACAGGAAGGTGTGTGTATATATATATATATATATATATATATATATATATATATATATATATATATATATATATATATATATATATATATGTATATATATATATATATATATATATGTATATGTGTATGTATGTGTATGTATGTGTGTGTGTGTGTATGTGTGCGTGCTCACATGCATGCATACTGTGTACTGTATGTAGTGGTTTGCGGTAGGTGGGAGTGGATATGATTGTGGTCTTTGTGTGTGTGTGTATGTGTGCATTTAGTTGTGTTGGTGTGTAAGGGAGAGTGCAGTGTTGTTAGGCAGTCTGGCGCCAGCCTGTCTCCTTGGGTCCATTCCACCCACTCTGCTGATGCATCAGCCAACACATCTCTGTCGTCCCCAGAGAGCATGTAAGAGAGAGAGAGGGGAAGAAGGAAGAGCCAGTACACCTGCTCTGGAACATCCTCTTGTTTTCTTTCTCTCTCTCTCTCTCTCTCTCTCTCTCTCTCTCTCTCTCTCTCTCTCTCTCTCTCTCTCTCTCTCTCTATAACACTCCCTGTTTTCCTTCATTTACACAAACACCTTGTTTTCTGTTATTATCGCATTCCTCTTCTCTGAAAATGATACCCTGGTATTTGCTGCTTTTGGATTTCCAAACGTGGGTCTTTGCATCACTGTATTCTGAGTCAATTTAAAGAAATGCCAAGCCAGTGCTATAGTAATGCCCCAGTGTGTTTTATTCCTTCCTTAATAAGAGTAAATGCAGTATTTTTGTATAGTAACATTAGTGCAACACCTCTTGACATTAGTCTGTCCAGCAGCAAGAAAGGAGAAGTGGTAGCTCAGTTGGACTACTGATCAGCAGGTCGTAAGTTCAGATCATAGCACTACCAAGCTTCCACTGCTTTGGCCCTTAACCCTCAACTGCTCAGTTGTATAAATGAGATAAATGTAAGTCGTTCTGGATCTGCCAAATGCCATAAATGTAAAGAGCTGTGATGTGAAGCTGTTTGCAGCAAGTCCTGCTTAAAGCTAATACATCAAAACAAAGCTAATCAATTCTTTTTTCAGTCTCCACTTGTGTTTATACCAGCTTTATATGACTACTTTGCGTACAAATGTAAACACGCTTAGGTCGTAGATGTCAGTTGCTTGTCACACCGCCCTGCTGGCACATTGTTGAACTGCACCTGACCTATTGACAAGACACATACACACACTCTCACACGAGGGCACTTCTCTGACATCACGTCTGACTGTTAAAACTCGCCTGTTCTCTCCGATTCACACCTGCCCCTGTACCATCCTTGTGTGTGTGTGTGTGTGTGTGTGTGTGTGTGTGTGTGTGTGTGTGTGTATGCAAGATAACCTGTGCCCTGTGAGGGGGCTGGCGCCATGCCGGCTGGTTCAGGGGGCTCATCTGCTCGAGAATAATTATCCAGTCTCCCCTTTGCACAGTGGGGCTTCTGGTTGCCACAGCGGGTGCTAAAACACACCAAGTTCCTGCCTGGATAAGGTGGGGGTGTCTTGCTGGAGCCGCAGCCCTCATACCACTTACACTCAGGGGCACTATGCATCACACACGCACACACACACACACACACACACACACTGATTGTACAGATGGTCCTAACCACCTGAGACACGTGGGTGCTGTAGACCATTCTCTAACGTAAGCGTGTGTTTGGAAAGATCAGGTGAAGGAGTCCATGTGGAAACAAAGACAGGGTGGGGCTGCTTTCAGCTTTGAGTCTGAAAGATCAGAGACACTCCGCTAAAGGGTGGATCACTTCTCAGATCTGGAAACGTAAGGACTATAGCCATCTGCTGGTCAGTGAGGGAGCAGACGCACAACAGGCATGAACCAAGGCATGCAGACTAACACACCTACACACAGAGAAAGTACTCACTCTGCCTTCCCCCCCCTCTGCAGTACTTTTTAACTGAGCGAGATGATCAATGAGTAGAGTGATTAAAACACAGTCGTTTGCAGAACAATACACAATAAGCATTTTTTCCCCCCTTCATCCCCATACGTATCTGTGCATGCGTGTTTTTTTTTCACATGTGCATGTCTGTCATGAGTGCGCAATATATCTTTTATAAATGGTTATATATTGAATTATATATTGCAAAAGCCTGCAGTTAAAAAAAAAAAACGGCTGACTTTTCGTAACCAAAAGAAAAAAAAAAATCAAAACAATTATTTTTGCTCACATTCAGGCTGATCTTAAGCGTAACCCATAACATCAGATGTAACAATATAACACTTTGCGTATATAATTATTAAAGCTTGAGGCGTGTATGAGTGTCGATCTCCAATGAGTGACTGTCCCCTATTGTTGACTCCTCTGTACTCTGTATAGAATATTTCCCTATACAGTTAAGTCTTTCCCTGTGTTTCACATCTCAGCAAGCAACCGAGCAGCTCCACTACATCGCTCTCCTGCAGCCGCTCACATGCTGACACACACAGGCATTTCATTCCTGAATTGCAAAGTGGATGTGGAGTGGATAGCGTATGTTCCGTGCATGTACGTAGGCTGGAGTTAAGTGCACGTGTACCATGTTTTTCATATTTACTATATGCGCTTCTTTATTAAGTATGTGATCTGATGTATTATGGATCATTTATGTTGCCTTCCTGCTATAGTGTTGCAGTAGTTTGCTGTTTCATGTGTCACTACAGAAGACAGCAACTTGGCAATAACATGACATTAAAAAAGAAAAAAAAAACTCTCTTAGCCTCTGTTGCAGATGTAAATATTATTATTTGAACAATTAAAAGCTACTTATAAAACTGAGCATGAGATAATACAGATGCACTTACTTTTCCAGGCTTGGCAGGGGGGGTCAAGAAATGGAGTGGTGCAAAGGCTTCAGCTCTGGAAACAATACAACGATGAACTTGAGCAGTACTAATGGGACAAAAACGTTTGTAGATCATATCGATACAAGAATCTGAAACGACACAGAAGTGGCAGTAGAATCATTATGAAAAATGAAAATGTCTGGTATGGTACATCTTTCAAATCAGCAAGAGATCATGTGGGATGATAAATCTTGTGGGTTTTTTGTTTTGTTTTGTTTTGTACAGTTGTATTAGAATTAGTCCAATTCACGTTGCTCAAGCTGCCTCGACTACTCGCATATTAATGCACTCACCGTCTCACCCTATTGCAGAACAGGAGGACTGTAACCTCAGCTCAAATATAAACACACACAGACAAAACCGACAAATGAGAGGGGTTTTCCCCCAGATTCTCTGTATATTGTTAAATTTAACATGAGATTTTATAGTGTTCTCCAACCAGACTCTCTCTCCCTCTCTCTCTCTCTCTCTCTCTCTCTCTCTCTCCCTCTCACTCTGTCTCTCCCTCTCTCTGTTTTTCTCTCTCTCTCTCTCTCTCTCTCTCTCTCTCTCTCTCTCTCTCTCTCTCTCTCTCACTCTTGTCTCTCTCTGTCTCTCCCTCTCTCTGTTTTTCTCTCTCTCTCTGTTTCTCTCTTTCTCTCTCTCTCTCTCTCTCTCTCTCACTCTCTCTCACTCTCTCTCTCACTCTTGTCTCTCTCTGTCTCTCCCTCTCTCTGTTTTTCTCTCTCTCTCTGTTTCTCTCTCTCTCTCTCTCACTCTTGTCTCTCTCTGTCTCTCCCTCTCTCTGTTTTTCTCTCTCTCTCTCTCTCTCTCTCTCCCTCTCTCTCTCACTCTCTCTCTCACTCTTGTCTCTCTCTGGCTCTCCCTCTCTCTGTTTTTCTCTCTCTCTCTGTTTCTCTGTTTCTCTCTCTCCCTCTCTCTCTCACTCTCTCTCTCTCTCTCCCTCTCTCTCTCACTCTTGTCTCTCTCAGTCTCTCTCTGTCCCCCCCCCCCCTCTCTCTCTCTCTCTGCCCCCCCCCCCCCACTCTTCCCTGGTTGGCCGGTTAGAGTTTATGATTCCTTCTCTAATGAGAGGTTGATTTAGGAGCTAAGAGAGCCGTTTGATGACACGCCGTTCCTCTCAGTGCTAATACCGAGCATGACCCAGTGCGCGTATGAAACGGATTGCAACTCAGATGTCCCATAAATGTGTGTGCATGTGTGTATATGCATCCACTCACACAGCAGTAAACATGTATTTTATTATCTAGTTAAAATGATGTGTTTAAAATACATGCACACGCACATACACACACACACACACACACACACACACACACACACACACTTGAGTTATTTTGGGGGAACCTGATTAGCTGCATAGTTCCTTTATAACACACTCATAGGCATAAATCCTTAGTAGATTCATGAGATGATTTGTATTCTAACTCATGATTATGTTAAAGATATTCGTTATTTAGAGGCATATAATTGGATTTCCTCAGTTCGATATTAGCTACCGTTGCCTAATTATATTGAATGTGTAATGCTAGTGTATTTCTTCTTTTTTTGTGTGGCTTGCAGGACAACAAACAAATGTTGCTTAGGTGTGTGCCTTTCATGTCAGATCCTACTCAGGCCATACACAGGAGTTGCATTGAAATGATGCTTCAAAATGTTTCATATGAGCTTCATAGATACTTACCTGTTAATACATGTCCCAAAAGTTCGAGATGACTTGTACTTGGCATATACTTAAAGTGCACCTATTATGCTTTTTCAAATGTTACCTTTCATGCACAAGACAAACTGCATTATCGACTCCCAAAAGAAGGAACCGATTCTGAAAAGCCGAAACGAGTTGTTGGTAATTCCAGACTTACTTCCTGTACAAAACTACGTAGGTTTGGCTGCTCGCTGACAGCGGTAGACCAATCACAGCAGACTGAGACATCTGACCAATCAGAGCAGTGTATACTCTCTGAAAGGAGGAGTTTAGAACGAATCCTTTAGAACGGATCGTTGAACGAGTCGTCTGTGCGGGGGGGGATAATGCTGCAGTTTAAATGATGAGCACGTTAAAGTGTTTTTTAACCTTGGATGCATCTATAAATTGTACGAGACCTTTAAAACAAAATTAGTCACGTTTCAAAGCCATAATAGTTACGCTTTAATAAAAGGTACTTCATGGTGGATACTTCATGAATGTACTATTATTTTTTATTTTTTTCACTTTTATGTAAATATAAAGCAATACACTTCATAAAGACTTTTTGACATGAGCCATCCTCCTGTACTTTTTAAAATATTTATTACTTAGGAATGTTTTCTGAAAAGTTTCCAAACTTCATAAGACGACAATTCGATATTTGTTATATCACTAAATCTGTGACAACAGGATGTGATTTACATTCATAAGGCAATGATTCAATATTTGATGATACCACTGAATCTGCTATGATGCAATATGATTCGGATTCATGAGGCAACAATTCGATATTCGACCCAATCACTGAATCTTCTACGATACGATATGGCACGATTTAGTAGCCATTGTTTGATATGTAACAAATTTGCTAAGAATCTGGGGCAGGCCTACCATTAATCTGCGAACGCTGATGACGCAGAGGAGACCTAGTTTAACTATTAGAGTATCAGAGTTACAGGCAAATCACCTTACGAGCCTAAATTATTTACAGTAAAAAAAAAAAATTGGATCAGTTTAAAAATTGGATTGCTATCTTCTGTAAACAAAAATGAAGCTCAATCACAGTAAGTGTGTGTTTGGTGTCTGTATTTGTTTTCATTTGATATCTCTGAACAGAACAGGACGTATAATAACTGGCAGTTAGGTATCCCTCTTGCACCGACTTCAGCAGACTTAAAGTTGAAAGTGAATAAAGTCTTATGTAACTATGCATCAAGCAATCTGGAGTGACCTGGCGAGGTTCGTTCACGTGTGAATGAGTTTCTGTGGACTGCCGAAAACACCTACAACCAAGAAGCAGTGTGCGTCAGTGTGTTTTCTGATGACGTTTCCTGTGAAGTGTTACCCAGTAATGCAGCGAATTACTTTTAGAGGCGAGTAATCTGGGAGACTATTTTTTTTTATTTCAAGCCTCTGTTCTCATGCTCCATTCAAACATGCAGACGTCCAATCATATGTTAGATTAGAATTAGATTAAATAGGCAGCATGTGGCACAGCAAAAGGCAGCCCCATTGATGAGTAACAAATCAGCGAATTATAGGACTTGCAGTAAATGTGCAAGTGGAGTGGTGTATTTTACCGACTAAACAGTAATTGATGGGGAAGATGCTTGTTGCCGTACATGGCTTCGGGTCCCACTCATGTTTCTGCAGGAAATCTCTAATAAATATATTTGTGAAAACGAAAGCCAAAGAAACAAACTTGTTTATGTGCATTTTATGTAGAAATACTGAAGAGAGAGAGATATATGGATATCAGGTGCCTTTTATTGTTTGTTTGTCTTTGATGATGGAGGAAGAGAAAAGCTAAACAGTAGCTGTAGAATCTCTACAGGCATTTTGTTGTGTGAAAAAAGGCCTCTTTTTCTGTTTGAAGTCGACATTTTCACAAGGTCCCCTAGCATTTTCAAATATCACCAAACTGCTTATTTACTGTGCGGAGTAAACATGCTTTCTCTCTCTCTTTCTCTCTCGGTCTAACCAGCCCCCTGCTGGGAAGCGGAGTCTCCTACTGCTGCTCTGCAGCTACCTGTTTAGTTTCAATCTCAGATCCCATACATGTTCTGCTAGTTCAAATACCGCAAATAACACCAGCAGTTCAAATACTCCAGAGGAGACGCGGGAGTTTGGACACTGAGAACAATAACGGAACTCCTCCAGTACATATTTTGAAAATGCCATCGCAGGCCAGACGGCAAAAAAAGCCGGCCACGTTGCTTGGTAACCGTGCCATCCGTCGGCTCTCGCGTGAATCTGTCGCGCTCTACTTCCTCCTTCTCGTAGCTTCATGCAGAGCTGCTGGGATTTTTTTGTATGAAAGCAGGAGCGACCAGGTACATGTGAAACACTGAGAGATTGGACAGTAGGAGCTAATGCTGTAGCTATGCGAGGCTACAAAATAAAATCCCTCCTCATGCCATGACTTTGATGCGTTTTAGCACTGATGAGATAATGGTGGGATTTTGATTTATCTCGAGCTAGCATACGACACATGCATACAAATTTTCAAATGACCACTGACACTGAATTACTAATACAGGATTGTTTTGTCCTCTGGCTCAATAAACCTCTATCCACTTTTAATTAACCTAAAACATGTCAATAATTTTATGCATAATGTAAGTAATAAAATCTATTATTTATTTATTTATTTATTTATTTATTTATTTATTTATAATTGGACTATTCTAGATATGCATTTAGTGTCTTAATAATTCTGGATTAATGATCTGTGCAAAACTGGCCTTAAGTTGCATATTATTCATGTTTTAATGTCTCGGTGATTTGTGAACGCTGGTGCATCAGCAGTCCGAATGCAGAATTGAAACACACAGTTCTTACACACATGTAGCATGTCATGACAGACCTCACTCATGGCAAGTAAAATGACTGATTTTGTGGTTGCTATAAGCATCTAAGCAAAACAGAGTTGCATTCATCAATATGCTTTTCCAAAATGATTGCAATAGACATTCTGTTGATAGGGATAAGTCACTGGAACTCTAATATCGGTTGTTTTTATCGGCCGTGTGATACACCAGCCAGGCCCTAGTGTGCACATTATTTATTGTCCAGGGGGTGTTGTTTTTTTCCCCTCTGACATAAAGATAAATCTTTTTGGGAACGAGGGCACTGTACCAAATCCGGGAGCACACCAAGCCACGGGCCACCATCATTTAGATAAAACAAACTGCCATCGGCCACAGCAGGGCAAAGGGAGAGGGAGAGAGAGATACAGAGAAGAGAAGACAAAAAACTGTTCGACCGTTTAGAGATGCTTCAAGCTCTCTCGCTCTGTCTCTCGGTCTCTGCCTGAATCTCTCTCTTTCTCTCTCTCTCTCTCTCTCTCTCCCCCTCCTCCCCCACCCCTCTCTCTCTGGAGGAACATACAAAGCTATTTTCTTTAGCCAATAGTGGTGCAGCAAAGCAGGGAAGTCAGGCAGTACATTCCCACTGGGTAATTAAAATCAATAGCTAAGACTTGCTCAGTAGCCAACAAGGTCAAACACTGAAGAGAAGCCAGGAGAGTGTCTAAACCTAAAAAAAAAAAAAAAAAAAGTCAGGTGTCATGGTGTTATCATTAACACTGTATAGGAAGAGCAATGCGTTAGGATGTGCATAGAACGTGAGGGTTTGTGTGAACAGTTGCTCGGAGTTCATTGGAAATAGACATGCAGTCATGAACCTATTGCAAATGTAGGCCAGATCCCAGTACTGACATGACCTCTGTCACCTCTGCCATACTGTGTGTGTGTGTGTGTGTGTGTGTTTTAGTATGTGTGTGTTCTGAACAATGGCAGTGACCATACTGAAAAAGGCACTTTTACAGTATTAGTATTCTGCCGAGACACAGACTCGTGAGATTTCATTCCTCCACTATCGACTGGCCTCTTTTCTTCACTCTGTCTTTTCTTCCTTCTGGCCTACAGAGCCAGGCTAATTTGGTTTAATTTCAATTTCTGCTGTTCACTTTGTTGAAGCGGCAAAGACATCAGGGAATTTGTTGGCATACTTGTTTAGTCTGTGTGAGTATGTGTTTACTGAGTGTTTGTGTAACTGTCTCTTTGATGCCTGTTGGCTCGTATGTGTGGCTGCTTCTTATTGCTTTATAGTGGCTCTAAATCGTGGTGTTGGATAGATAACGGGACGCCTGGTTTAGCTGAGGCCGATTTGAGAGAGTTGTTTCTCGTCCTTATCAGTCAGCTGTCCAGTAGCCACTACGCTATCAGACATAAGTGCAATCTCCGTCTGATCCTTCTCCTTCTCTCACCCGGATTCTCAGTGTTCTCGGACTCGTTTTATCCCATCCTCTGATCATTCTTTTCTTATCTTCCACTCACTTCCCTTTCTCCCGCCCTTCCTTTTCCGCAGCTTGTGTTCTTTGTTTGTCCTTCATCGCCTGTCTTTCTCTGTCTTTTTGCCTCCCTCTAGCTCTCTGTCTCTCTGCTGATCGTCTGTATCCGGCGTGTCCCTCAATGTCCGAGCCAGCCTCCATTTTCTCTCGGCGGTTTCTCATCATGTAGTGCCGTAGAACGAGCTACGCCTTTCCCTCGCTCATCCACACCCCGCTAATTAGAACGCGACGCAAGATTTAATCAGCAGACATTTCTGATAGCCATTGGTAGCGCTGCGTTGTTCACGGTTTGATCTTTACCGTATCGTTCGTTGTGTTCACCAAGCCGATTTGAAATTGAGGGTTGAACTCAACTTGAAGAAAAAAAAACGAAGAATGGTTTAACGAGGGGGCACGAGGCAGACAAAAAGATGGAAAGGAAGATAAAGAGAAGGACGTAATACCCTGAGTAAGATGAGAGTCTGTAGGGGATGCACTAGTGTCATGTGTCTCACTGATGGCTCCTGCAGCTCTCTGGATTGTTTTCTCCTTTCTCTACATTTCTTTTCTGGTGGCCATTTTTACTAGAGATGATCCCGGGGCAGCAGAAGAAAAATGGCTGATCAAATCACGCCTTTTTATCTCCCAAGAACATTAATGTGCGCACAACGCTTCAGTTTTTCCCCCATGCACAGCATCAGTCACTAGTACATCTTGCACTGGTCTCAAAGTGGACAACAAGGGGACCTGAGAATGGCAAATTGAGAGTTTGAAGCCTCCAGAAAAGAAAAAAAACCTAGTACACAAAAGCTTCCTGATGGTTCTGAGTAAATGGCTGTACCCTGGAGTAGTGTAGCATAAGTGATATGGAAATTACTGCATGTTGTGAGAAGTCTCCATGGGCTCTCACTTGGCAGAATTGTTAAATAGGTAATACACATCGAGGCCAAAAGCATCGTGGCTTTTTCCTTTTTTCATTGCTTACACTGCAAACCTTCTACCTCACACCTTTAGGGCTGTTATTAAGATTTACTGAAGATTTTCCATCTTTGCTCCAGATTTCACTACAAAGCAGCATTCTTAAATAACATCATGACGACCTCTTTTTCCTTCCTTCCTTCCTGTGTTTTAGGCAAAGACTGCCAGCCAAGAATGTGTATTATTACCGGTGCCCGGACCATCGGCGGAACTATGTGATGTCCTTCGCCTTCTGTTTCGACCGCGAGGATGACGTGTACCAGTTTGCCTACTGTTACCCCTACACCTACTCTCGCCTACAGCACTATCTGTCTAGCCTTGAGCAAAGAAACCTAGACTACCTAAAGAGAGAGCAGCTGGGTCTCAGCGTGGTGAGTGTGTGCGTGTGTGTGTGTGTGTGTGTTTGTGTGGGCATGTGCTCATTTCTCCCCATGTCTTAATTTAACCACAAACCTATTTGAGATCAAATAGACATCACCAATTTCCCAAATGTTATTCAAAGATATGAAAGTATTATTCCATTACTTTATAGATAGCAATTGACATGCACTTCTACAGTTCTAAGGACTGTTAGCTAATTGTGCTAGCCATTTTTTCTCAGAGTTATTTAGCTGTGTATCTTACTAGATTCGATTATGACTACCACTACCCTTTTGAGTTCAGCTCAACTTTGTAGACAGACGAGTGAATTTACAAGTGTAAAAGAAATTGCAGGTTATATTATGGACTTATCTTGTATGACTTTGGGTTAGATATGTTTAAATTGTGAAGTTTAAATGCAATATATTAAGTAATATGAGATGTTCACTCCAGCCGAACAATTCTATCACAAATTTGAAAGAAAAAATGACTTTGGTGTATTCTGAGTGTAATTATGCTTTGCATAGTGAGGAGCTAATACCTTATGTATAATCTGAATGGGGAGAGTGGATGGGTAGCTGCATAATTCGACACCGAATTTATATTAAATGCTTTATATAAGCTATAATGATTGGTTTTTGAACCCAACACAGTACACTACACAGCCTGTACATTATTTTGCAGAGTTTTTTGTGACTGTTGCAACTTTAAAATGCTTGATAATCCATCCATCCATTTTCTATGCCGCTTATCCTACTGGGTTGTGGGGAACCTGGAGCCTATCCCATGGAGCATCGGGCACAAGGCGGGGTACACCCTGGACAGGGTGCCAGTCTATCGCAGGGCACAATCACATGCACATTCACACACCCATTCATACACTATGGACATTTTGGACATGCCAATCAGCCTACCATGCATGTCTTTGGACTGGGGGAGGAAACCGGAGTACGCGGAGGAAACCCCAACACGGGGAGAACATGCAAACTCCGTACACACAGGGCAGCGACGGGACTCGAACCCCCAACCTGGAGGTGTGAAGCGAAGAGACTTGATAATGCTTCTGCTTTTTTTTTTTAAACAATTTGTGATGCAGCTTGCGGAGGATTTTTTGTCTTTTTTTTTTCGCAGAAAACTAATTCGATTGGTGAAATTGCAATTGCACGAATATTGCAGAGTTTCCTTGATTTTTGCATTGATTTCTGAGATCACGAAATAGCAAAATTCAGACCGCTGGAGGGACTGACTACATGCCTTTTGGTATTAGGCCACAGGAAAATGTATCCAAAATCAGAACTGAATACAATGCTGTAAAAAACTACTTTATATATTTGCTCAAGTAATATTAAGACATTGTGCTGTTTAAAATTTCTATAAGTGCAGTTTATTGCTTATAAAAAAGGTGCTGTTGCTCAAAACTTGGACTGAAATGGTCTTCTTATTTAAAACTAAAGTGCTGAGCTAGACTTTTCAGTACTAATTCTTCCTCAGTGACATTTTCCCAAACTCGGCCTAAGAGTACGCATCTTTATCAGTCTAATAGCTAATGATAGAATATGTGATTGTACATGGTTTTGCCCTGTGGGCCTACTTTAATAATGTCACCTGGACATACACACAGAGTAGGTATTTATCTTTGGACAGTATTCTATACACTTTATTACAGGTACTACATGAAATATATGTAAGAGGATATGTTGGGGCAAGAGAAACCACTCGCTAAAGACTAACCCTAACCCAGCCCACAAGCTACCATTTGATAATCCCATCTGGAAAGCTATGATATTAATAGTGGGGCTTTTGGTGTGTTTTGATTGTGTTTATCTGTATAAACTTTCTGAGGCATCTTAAAAAGTCTTCAGGGCATGTCATGTAGTTCCATGTGCTTCAGGATTCCCTTCAGCTAATAATATCTATAAATACAAGTAGAGATGCCGTTTCCCTCTTTTCCTCTTTTCACCCTCGTTCTCCCTAAAGGAAGTGTATGTGTGTGTGTGTGTGTGTGTGTGTGTGTGTGTGTGTGTGTGTGTGTGTGTGTGTGTGTACGTGCAAATATGCATGAGAGAGAGAGAGAGATCAGAGCATTCAGGCCTTGCTAAGCCAGGTGTTAGATCATATGCAGTGCCTGCAGTGCTGTTTCTGCTCTTATCAAATAATTGTAGAAGAAAAACTCATTAGAAATGCTTGAAAGATTAAGACCCGTTCTCACATTTTCCTCCATCACTTCCACGTTTCAAGGAGAGCAAGGCTGCAAGGGTCTGTGATGAAGGGACATTTGTTGATAAGGAATGTGGCATCAGTTGAAAAAAAAAAATCAGTTTCTTATGAAATGTGATTTGAATTTGTACATTAAATGGTGGGAAAGTAAATCAGGCAAATATGCATGTGATTGCGATTCAGAAACACTGCTAGTTTTAGAGTAAATGTACCTACTGATGCTTACAATAGCAGTACAAAGAAAGTGAATGTTCATTTTTAAAGTGATATCTTTTATCTAATTGACAGCACAATGTCAGCACTAAATGCTACCATTTAATGAATGAATGAAATAATTAATTAATTAATGAGCTAAATCAGATGAAAACTAAAGATGAATGACTTGATGAATGTTCTTGGTTCACCTACTGTATGTTTCAGATATATGTTACAGTGGATAGAAATTAGGTTGAAAAACCCCACAGGGATTTGTTATTAGTTATTACACATATTTGTTCAAATTCATGACCGTATTATAATTATTATTATTAGTATTAGTAGTAGTAGTATTAGTAGTAATGGTGATGGTAGTAGCAGTAGTGGTGGCAGTAGTAATACAGTAGTGGTAGAGGTACTAGTAGTAAAAGTAGAATAGTAGTAGTAGTAGTAGTAGTAGTAGTAGTAGTAGTAATAACAGTAGCAGTGGTAGCAGTGGTGATATTAGTAATAGTAGAGTAGTATCACTAGTAATAGCAGAGAAGTAGTACTAATAGTGATAGTAGATGAGTGGTACAGGTAGAAGTAATAGTAGACTTTAGAGTAGTTGTAGCAGTAGTAGTAATAGAGGAGTGGTAGCAATGGTAGTGGTCATAGTAGTAGTACTAGCAGCATTACTAAAAGTTGTAGTGGTAATAGTAGAGTAGTAGTAGTAGAAGAAATAGTAAGAGTAGTAGTACTACTAGTAGTAGTAAAAGTTGTAGTGGTAATAGTAGAGTAGTAGTAGTAGTAGAGTATAGTAGTAGTAATAATAGTGGTAGTGGTGGTAGTAGTAATAATAGAAGACTGGTAGCGATAGTAATAGTTGATTAGTAGTAATATTAGAGTAGTACTAGTGGTGGTGGTGGTGGTGGTGGTAATAGTAGTGGTGTTGGTGGTAGTAGTAGTAATAGAAGAGTAGTAGTAGTGCTGGTGGTAGTATCGGTAGAAGCAGTAGTAAAACTGGTAGTAGTAATAGAAGAGTAGGAGTAATAGTGTTAGTAGTTGTAGTAGGAGTAATAGTGGTAGTTGCAGTAGGAGTACTAGTGGTAGTTGTAATAGGAGTAATAGTAGTAGTAGGAGTAATAGTGGAAGTAGTAGTAGTTGTAGTAGGAGTAATAGTAGTAGTAGTAGTAGTTGTAGTAGGAGTAATAGTAGTAGTAGGAGTAATAGTGGTAGTAGTTGTAGTAGGAGTAATAGTAGTAGTAGGAGTAATAGTGGTAGTTGTAGTAGGAGTAATAGTAGTAGTTGTAGTAGGAGTAGTAGTAGTAGTAGTAGTTGTAGTAGGAGTATTAGTAGTAGTAGTAGTAGTAGTTGTAGTAGGAGTAATAGTAGTAGTAGGAGTAATAGTGGTAGTTGTAGTAGGAGTAGTATTAGTAGTTGTAGTAGGAGTAGTAGTAGTTGTAGTAGGAGTAATAGTAGTAGTAGTAGTAGTAGTTGTAGTAGGAGTAATAGTAGTAGTAGGAGTAATAGTGGTAGTTGTAGTAGGAGTAATAGTAGTAGTATTAGTAGTTGTAGTAGGAGTAATAGTAGTAGTAGGAGTAATAGTGTTAGTTGTAGTAGGAGTAGTATTAGTAGTTGTAGTAGGAGTAGTAATAGTAGTAGTAGTAGTAGTAGTTGTAGTAGGAGTAATAGTTGTAGTAGGAGTAATAGTAGTAGTATTAGTAGTTGTAGTAGGAGTAATAGTAGTAGTTGTAGTAGGAGTAATAGTAGTAGTAGGAGTAATAGTAATAGTAGGAGTAATAGTGGTAGTAGTTGTAGTAGGAGTAATAGTAGTAGTGGTAGAAGTAGTAGAAGGTGAGAACAGTGATAGTCAAGGGATATGAAAATGTGGGTACAATTTTATTCTAATAGATGTCAGGCATTATGCTTTTTCTGTGTTTCAGGCAGCACCAGTAAAAGGAATGGGTATGCTAATTCACACTGACATCCATGTAAAAGCTATCATGACCACTATACTCAAGGACTGATATTTTATTGTAGTAAAACATTTTTACATTAGATGGACAGGTTTAATAAGTCACATGGTGGGAACATGGCAAATCATTTCTTTTCAGGTAAGGTAAACCTGTCATAATCAATTGTGTCAACAGAACCAGCTTTTTTGCTGCTTTGTAGTATTACTATCCCACCTCATACTGTTTCATACAGCGTTGTGCATCAGTAAGCATCCTTTATAAAGCACTGCAGCAGGTCAGATTTAAAGGAAGGGTGAATGTTCTGCATGGAGGGCATACTTGTATTAGTATGCATGGGCATAAGGGAGTTTTATGGCCTTATTTGTCTTTTTATGTCCTGTGTTCTTGCATTTGTGGCAGCTTCTTTTATAACGAGAGAGAGAGGGAGAGAGAGATGAGGGTACATCTGCAGACTATGTTTGTCTGGTGGTGTGAGACAAAGATGAGGTGCAGTTAAACTGAGGCCATACACACACACACACACACACACACACACACACACACACTCAACCAGACTATCATGCACATGCAAGGCACCAACCAAACATACAGGTGTGCATATATACACATTAAGCACATTGTAACTTTTATTTAATGACATTTGTAACTGTAGCCTAGTTGTCATGACTAACAATGTTAATTTCATTAGCTCTTCATATCATATTCCTCTAACGACATTAGAACGAGACGAATGTCAGTGGCGATATTATTCCTGGTGTCGGCTTCCACAGATTGGTAAACAATGTTTTACCAGCTTACCTGAAGAACACTGTGTTAAAGGATTAATGCATGTATAATATTGGCAATCTAAATGAGATCAGACTGAAATACATTTGTGTGATGCATGCTTTTACGGTTCTGCATAATTTAATAATGAAAAATGCCTCATATATCACGTGAATGACTTTCATACCCAGCACCAGAGGGGACTGTGGATGGAAATGAGACTTTTGGAGCTTTCATTGAGCTTTCAGTCTTATTTGAAACCTATTAACAAACACTAGGTTATTTGTTATATGAGAGTGAAAATCATGAACTCATGAAGGCGAATCGTGAGTGCTAGTCAGCAGTTTAGAGTGGAATTGTTCCCATTCATGTATTCTGTGGCTGTGGAATTCATTTGGGGCATGTTTGAATATTTAGCTTTAATAGGATGGTAAGACATGACATTGACTGGACAAAACAGGATGTTTATGGCTGAACATTTGGGGAAATAGTTATGCTACTGAGCCAAAATGATAGTAAACTATACCATTTAGACTGGTTCTTATAGAATCAATTTGAAAGAATATTATTATTGATGCTTGAGGTGCTAGTCAGGAATATGATGAGATAATATTGAATTTTGTCAGCATGATAAATTATTCTTTCACAATATCAAATAGCTGATTTGGCTTTTTTTTGTAGCTGTTTTATTGAACTTATAGATTTGACAGTTTTTTGCTTATCAAACCTAAACATTGTGATATACACCAATACGCCATAACATTAAAACAACTTGCTTAATATTGTGTAGGTCCCCCTTGTGCTGAGAAAACAGCTTTGGGCCCTCAAGACACGGACTCCACAAGAACTCTGAAGGTGTGCTGTGGTATCTGGGACTAAGACATTAGCAGCAGATCCTTTAAGTCCTGTAAGTAGCGAGTTGGGGCCTCCATGGATCTGTGTTTGTCCAGCTCATCCCACAGATGTTTAATCTGATTAAGCTTGGATAGGCACTCTGACTGGTCTGTGGTTATGCGACCCCATACACAGCAAGCTTCGATGCACTGTGTGTTCTGATACCTTTCTATCATAGCTAGCATTAACTTTTTCAGCAATTTGTGCTACAGCAGCTCTTCTGTGGGATCGGACCAGACAGGCTAGCCTTTGCTCCGCTCATGTATCAGTGAGCCTTGGGTGCTCATGACCCTGTCGCTTGTTCACTGGTTGTCCTTCCTTGGACCCCTTTTGGTAGGTACTAACCATTGCATACTGGGAACACCCCACAAGAGCTGCCATTTTGGAGATGCTCTGACACAGTCATGTAGCCATCATAATCTGGCCCTTGTCAATGTCGCTCGGATCCTTACGCTTGCCCATTTTTCCTGCTTCCAACACATGAACTTTGAGAAGTGTTTAGTGTTTATAAGCCATTATAAAGAGATAATCAATATTATTCACATCACCCGTCAGTGGGTTTTAATGTTACGGCTGATCTGTATATTAGTATGATATTTTTTCAAATATTATGACATTTTATTTTTGTCTAATACCACCGGGATGTTTAATTGCTAGATCTGAATGATCAGAAAGGATTTATTCATTTTCTGTAACAATGCAGCTCTGAAAGTAGTGCCAGCTGTAATTCAAGTACAGGTTTCTATTAAATCACTCTTTCATTATTGCATTGTTCACAGGAACCTGTATGATCCTAGCCTAATAATACATGGATTTTTTTTTTTAATCGTCCTGTTATTTAACAAAGAAACCATATACTTGATGATACGGTGAATATTTGTATGAAGAGACATTTATTTAACATTGGAAGGAGTCTCTTTCCATAAATAACAGGACAATAATAATTATCATTATTATATAAAATAATAATTCAGGACAGAGGACTTTGTGTTGGTTTTTTGTGTTTTTGCAGTTTCTCTAAAATGACAAGCTGCTATCAAGTAAGTGATTATAGGAACTAACTTCTTCACAAGATTTAATGTAAATATACACTAATAAAAGTAGGGTGTGTCTTTTATTCATACAATTCATAAACTTGTCATCATTGGCAAATTGTGCTTGTTTAAGAGGTATGAAATATAATTTGGATCTGTTATGGGAAAATAATAAACTTTAGGGTGGAAACTGCAACTCGAGCCACATCACATGACCCTGTCATAAATTCATTTCCTATATACTTACTCCTTGCATATTGCCCAGCCTTAGTATGAAGTAGAAGTGCTTGCATTAGTTCTCATTATAATGCATATTTGCAACATTGTTAGTCTGGAATAAGACCAGTATACAGTCTGTGTATATATTTGTAAGTATATCTGTACGTCTCTGTACTGTATGTCCTCTTGAATGTTGTGTCTGTTGGATTGACCTCCTGCTTAATTCTTAGTCTCTCCTCATATGTAAGAGCATGAAAAGACTTCAAGTCGACAACATAAGTAGTGTCTTCCAGCTAAGCTGCTAACTAGCTTGCCCAATTTCACTGAAGAAGAACTAGACCTATAAATAAACTAAAACAAACTTAAATAATCAAATATAGCTTTATACTTGCACTTTATTTATTTACAACTATTTACCAATTACAGATATAAAATAACATAGCTACTGCATAATAGTTGTGTAAAACCGTTATGAATTTGGTTACTAAGTGACTGCTGCTGATATGTTATAAGTTTATAATATCGGTTATGTTCGTTACGATTTCAATGACTGGCAGGTGGTTAGCAGGTTCTGCCCCTTTGAGAGGTCCCCCAATCGTCGTATGAAGAAGCCGTGCATTTGAGCAGGACAAGCAAAGATTGTCCAATAAACGTTGAGAGATTTTTTTCCACGCAAACCCAACCACCCATTCACCCACTGAGGCCCAGTGAAGCTGTGCGTCCGGTCAGAATCAGAAATGTCCTGATTAAAAAGCCTCTTGTTCAGTGAGCATTAACCTTTGTTCCAATTAAAACACAGTGTACTTGAATCTGCCACAGGAAGCTGTTCTTCTCTGGAGTTCTATGAGTGGTGTGTTTGGGGCTTCAGATGAGATTTCCCTGCAGGCTGTGCTAGCCACCAAAAAACAGCTTGTATTAAATTAACTAACAGTGCGATATTGCGGTGAGAAATTTCATTATTTGATTTGCTTAAATGATTGAATTTCACCAAGAGGGATGAATAGACACATTTCTACATTTAATATAGAAATATTTTGGGGGGAAGTTTGGCCTTCTCATTGGTTGTCATCTTAAAGCAATTGCCTGTGCTGCACAGCTACAGTTATAGTGCTGCCAAGCTCAGACTGGTATTTACACCAACACTGAGAATAATATGAGAGATAGAGATAGACAGACACACAGACAGGATGCAGCCTGAGGGCCTGTTAACCCATACACCTGTTCTTCTCTCTTTCTATCTCCCTCTCTTTCTCTCTCTGAGGTGTTATTCATGTTGCTAGATCTCTCGCACTGTCCACAGCATCACAGCCATAGCAGTAAAGGGAATAGCTCTGATGTAATTGCACTACAGGGATTAATGCTTGAAATGCATATAGCTTCCTGTACACTGCTCGAACCAATCCACATGTCGTCCTGTTTCTGCCACTGCATGTCTCCCAGGACCTCGCTCACTGTCTCACAGTCTCACTCTTTCATTCTCCCATCTATTTCTCTTTTTATTAGTTTATTTCTGTTTACCAGCACATCCCTTTTCCTAGACGCCTTTTTATAGCATCTGTCTTTAAATTTATTTCCCTCTTGTTATTTTTCTCTCCCTCCAAACCCTTTTTTTGTGGGTCAGGGTTTGTACTCGTCTGAGAAAGCCACACACACTGCTATATTTTATCTCTGTATGATGGCCCCTTTGCTGTAGGGTCTCCAGTCATTGGAGTTTATTTGTTGTTTTATTTCTTTGGTGTACCATTCTTCTGTCCCGTCTTTGTTTTGCATGCACTGGCTTGCAAAGTGGCCCAGTTTTTATCCATGTGCCCTACACCCAAGCGAAATACATCCTGAAGCACAAATCCAACACTGTTATTGAGATGAGTTGAGGTTTTCACTTTGTTTATTCTGTATACAGTGTACACACACACACACACACACACACACACATTTGTTTCTGTCGGGTAAGTTGATGGAGTGGTGTTTTATGGCTGTAGTCAGAGGGAGAAGTGCAGCATAAGCACTTTTACTGGAAGAATTTTTTCCCCTCTGTCACCAGTGGACAAGCACTGATGTATTTCATCAGCACTATGATGGAGCTTGTTTCACCATGACTCAGAGGATGGAAAGAATCTGTGTGTGCATGCTTTTTTACATTGGTAGGGACCAAGTGTCCCTACAAGGATAGTAATATCTGCCAGTTTTGACCTTGTGGGGACATTTGGTTGATCTCCATGAGGAAAACTGCTTCTATCCATCCATCCATCCATCCATCCATCCATCCATCCATTTTCTGTACCGGTTATCATACACAGGATTGCGGGGAGCCTGGAGCCTATCCCTGGGAACTTGGGGCATGAGGCAGGGGACATCCTGGACAGGGTACCAACCCATCACAGGGAACAATCGCATACACACTGACTACTGACACTTTGGAAATGCCAGTCAGCTTACAGCACATGTTTTTGGACTTGTTGTGGAAACCAGAGTACCCCAAGGAAACCCTGAAAGCATGGGCAGAATATGCCAACTCCACGCACATGGGGCGGAGACAGGAATCGAATCCTCAACCCTGGAAGTGCGATACAAACGTGCTAACCACTAAGCCACCGTTCCACCTAGAAAACTGCATTTCATTTTTTATTTTTTTTATTAAATAAAAAAAACCTAAAAGAGCCAGAAGTTTTCTGTTTGGTTACTGGGGTTAAGGCTTATGTTATGTTAAGTGTAGGTAGAGATACCAATACCCAACCAATATTGTTTTCTTCAAAAACTACGCTTTAAACGGGTTTTCACTTACATTATACAGTGCTGTGAAAAAGTATTTCTTCTGTTTTTGTGTATGCTAAATTGTTTCAGAAATTAAAACTAAATCAAAGATAAAACAAAGTTAACCTGATGAGTAAAAACAAAATACAGGTTTTAAATGATAGTTATTTATTGAAGTAAAAAAGTTATCCATTACCAACTGGGCCTGTGTGAAAATGTATTTTCCCCCCCATAGTTACTAATTCCCCAAATCTATGAAACTGCATTCGTAATGGGGTTCAGCTGGACTAGACACAACCAGGCCTGATTACTGCAAACCCTGTTCAATCAAATCAACACTTAAATAGAACTTTTTCAACAGCATGAAGTTGGTTGAAAGGTCTTACCCAGTAACACACTATGCCAAAAGTGAAAGAAATTCCAGAAATGATGAGGAAGACGGTGATTGAAATACATCAGTCTGGGAAGGGTTACAAAGCTATTTCAAAGGCTCTGGAACTCCAAAGAACCACAGTGAGAGCCATTACTGTATCTCCAAATGGAAAAACTCAGCACAGTAGTGAAGCTTCCCAGAAGTGGCCGACCTTCCAAAATTCCTCCAAGAGCACAGCAACTACTCATCCAGGAAGTCACAAAGAGCCAAGGACAACATCAAAGGAACTACAGGCCTCTCTTGCATCAATAAAAACTGTTCATGACTCCACTATCGGAAATACACTGGGCAAAAATGGCTTGCATGGAAGTGTGGTGAGGTGAAAACCACTGCTAACCCTAACCCAGAAGAACGCTCGTCTGGATTTTGCCCAAACACACCTTGATGATCCTCAAACCTTTTGGGAGAATGTTCTATAGACTGATGAGTTGAAAGTGGAACTGTTTGGAAGACAGGGGTCCCGTTACATCTCTCGTAAACCAAACACAGAATTCCACTAAAAGAACATCATACCTACGGTCAAGCATGGTGGTGGAAGTGTGATGGTGTGGGGATGCTTTGCTGCTTCAGGGCCTGGGTAACTTGCAGTAATTTAGGGAAACATGAATTCTGCTCTCTACCAGAAAATCCTAAAGGAGAATGTCTGGTCTTCAATCCGTAAATTGAAACTAAAGTGCAACTGGATGATCCACCTGGATTATGCAACAAGACAATCAGTACGTCTACATGGACAAAAATAATCCAATATTAACCCGATTAAGATGATACTCTGATTAAGAAACTACCATGTAAACAGAATTTTTTTTTATTACCTTAAACTAAAGTTACCCTCGAAGTAAACACAAACGAATTAAGATGTGTGGAGTATTTCTGTTTTAGTCGCATTATCGAAGTGGATTATAGACATGTACACACCTTAATCACACTATTAACGTCGTGTGGGAGTTTTTACCACATTTTGCGACAGGACACGTACACACACGGCAGTGCTCAACCGTTTTACGGTAAAGAAGAGAGCACGGCTGCGTCCCAAACCGAGTACATACCTACCATATAGTAGGTGAGTACGCGGTTTGGGACGCAGCCCATGGCTTCAAGTCTATTTGCACGTACAGCATGACAATTAACAGCACTTGAAGCTTTCGTAAAATGAAAAATAAACCCACTCAAAACTGTATACGATACCATAACAAAGACCAACTGTGTGTCGATACGTGAAATTCTGGAGGGAACATCAGACGGCGTGGCGTGGGGACGTAATCACGTGTGCCGTTAATCGATCTATGTTCTATAACATGTAAAACGGGAACATGAAAGGAATATTCTAAACATGACTCATGTAAACACCTTATTTACAATATTGTCTTATTCTGAATAAGGTCAATAATTACATTACTGCTGTCCATGTGAATGTAGTCACTGATCCAAAGCACAGGAGTAAATTCTAGTCCTAGAAGTAAGTGAAAGTCTGATCTCCAGTTATCGGAAGCATTTGTTGAAGTTATTGCTGCCAAAGGTGTCACAAACAGATTTAAGTTTAAGGGTGCAGTTCGTTTTTCACATTGGTGAGAGGAGTTGTATAACTTTTTATTTTTGCTTCAATAAAAAATAAATAAATAAAAACTGTATCGTGTGTTTACTCGGGTTGCCTTTGTTTTTTGTTGTATTTCATTTGAAGATCTAAAACTAGTATCAGATATTCACAGAAAAAGGAGAAATCAGCAAATACTTATTACACAGCACTGCAAATACTGTGTAATAAACATAAAGTATAAATTGTGTGTGTGTACTCGTACGTTTGTTGAAAATGAAATCGCCATCATCCAGAAGTGTCCCTGAGCTACCATTTACAGCTGTTTTTTTTAATTCTCATGTTTAAACCGTGAGAGCTAAGAATGAAAAACAAATTTGAGGCAAGAAAAGAAGATAAAGAAGTTCAAGTGAGGAAATTGGAAGAAGGTTAGCATGTTCAAATGATGATATTAAAAATTCTGGCATGTTTTTTTTTTTCCTTTACTTTTACCGTAAGCACATGCGTTGTTATTCCAGAGCAGTGTTACATTGGATGTGGACATTAATGATCATTATGCAGTTTTAAATATTGAAATACATTTCAAGAGCTACTAATGACTACTAATGACCATGTTAGCAACATGCACACCCGAGCATGCCTCTCACTCAGGCACCACAGTGTATTCCAGTGTAGAATGGAATAATTGGCTCTCTTTGTATGTAAGGAACATCACAACCACTTGTTCACATCTCTCTCTGTGAGGCTCGGCTAAAGCAATGAGCTGCCCAAACCTGAGCTGAGAAATGGCAGTGAACGCTGGTGCAGGGAGGTATGAAGGGACATTGAAACAGGAGAAACCCATTCAGAGTTTGGAGAAAGGTAATTTTTTTTGTTGTTGTAATGGTCACTGTAGCCTATGCAGGCAGAGGAACAGTGGGGAACCTTGTCCTGGAGCCTGTTAGTGTGAATAAAGGATGTGAAGCTCTTTGAATGGTTTCTCTCTCTCTCTCTCTCTCTCTCTCTCTCTGTCCAGGCTTATCTTTGTGTTTGTACACTCTGTGCCAAGATTTAATCAATAGCAGCTTTGCCTTGCGTGAAGAGAAGGTCAATGTCAGACTGGAGTGACGGAGATAGGGATGAGAGAGAGTGAGAGATAGAGAGAGGAGACATCTAGCAGTGGAGGAGACAGGAAGGCATGTCTCTACCTTATGGTTGGATAAGGGCTTGGGATTTTATGTACTCAATCAGAACCTTGTTAAATGTAAAATTGAAACAACTTTGTGGGATTGGGTGTTCTATCTCCCAAATGCTCTCATCCTTTCATCACCGAAGAATATAGGCTAATTTTGTTCATCTGTTTTCTCATAACTTTAAAATCAAATTACAATAAACTCCATGGATTCTCCTGTACTTTTTCCTTGCTGTTAGTCTTTTGCTTTCTTCTCAGATTTTAGATGCTGCTTTAAAATCTGTTTACGTACTTCTGCTGTCCTTAACAGAAAACTGCTATTAGATGATTCGCCCTGATGTGTTTGCGTGTGTGTGTGTGTGTGTGTGTGTGTGTGTGTGTGTGGGAGTGTGAGAGAGAGAGAGAGAGAGCGTCATTGTGCTCTCTTGGTGTCTCATGCAACCGGTCTTTTCCATTTGCACCTTGCAGTTTGTAAGCCATTCCCTAACAGATCTGATTTCATATTGCACTGTGACCCGAGTTTGACTGCTGGCCACTTATTTCACATTAGGGAGGGCAATAAAGAGTCTGATCTGACCCTGTTCTCTTCAGCTGGCCCCTTATCCAGACCAATAGGCCCTCCAGGACATCATCCAGGTGCTTTATTGCACATTGAAACTCCTGTATCAGCAGCACAGCTATCATCCAGTCGATATGGAGAGCCATAATGAGGAGGAGATAGAATGGAGTGAGTGAAGGAATGAGACTCAATGAGAAAAGAGAGGGAAAGGTAAAAGAGCCAGACCCAAAGAGAGAGAGAGAGAGAGAGAATAGTCTAGGCACCATATGGATCATGAGGTCCAAGAGGTCATGTCCGGTTAGAACATGACCTCTCACCATGTGAGGTCCTTTCACCATGTTTTCAGTGATCTGTGTGCTGAGTCTTTTTCTCAGTGGTGCTCATGTCCCTGGTGCCCAAATCAGTGAGATGGTCTTCATTGTAATGCGCCTCGAAATGTGGCAGGTTTGCTAACTCGGAGATAATATTTATTTTTCTGAAATTGAAATGGCTCACACTTGAGGGCTTAGCTTTGTTCCAATATTTTGGGACAGATTTTTAGCCCGTTTGCTATTCAAAGGACCTCAGACGGAAAAGGGCTAGATGAAATCGCAACGCGTGGCTCTTGGACCATTTAGGTGTGTCTCAAACAGTCACACATCCTCCCACCACAGCTGGAATGCTTCAGGAATGGACTTGAAAAGGTCAGGAATGCATCATTATTGCTTTCTGTAACTGGAAACCAAAACAGCAGAAAGGATATAAAGCATACAGAAAGCAGAAGGAGCTACATATTAGATCATTTCCTGGGCACGGAGAATGAGAATGAATGAAAAGTAAGTTAGTCTACCTTTAAAAGCAGTCAAGCATGAAATTCACTTTGAGGGAAAGCTTAATTTGTTTTAAATGTGGTGCATGCAACCAGAGAGAGAGAGAGAGAGAGAGAGAGAGAGGTGTGTGTGGGGGGGGGTCTTATTTTCATATTTACATGTTTTAAAACACCCTCAGAGCCCCCCACCCCACAGCCTCCCACCCAAAAATACATCCAAATGCCCCCTCAGTCTTAAACTAATTTCACTTTTAATACATCCATAAGAAAAGTCCATAGTCCGGTTTAGAGAGTCTTCGGTGCCGCTGATGTCCGCTTTCTGAGACTGTATCCTCTGTGTGGTGAGAGTAGTCTTAAATTGTCATTTCTTGCGGCGTTTTTTGCTGACTCAACACATTTTTCCTTATCGGGGAAGTAGCTGGTGAGTGAGATGTTAGCTTTTCCTGTGGTCAGTTGTAAAAAGCGGTTTATCTGTGCTGTGGTGTACAGAACCTCAGGCGGTTGGTGTGGGGTCTCTGAACTGTTAAATAATACCGGTTCATCTGATTCGATCTCTCATTCCTCCATATGTGTGAGATCTCTTCCTGTAGTGCCTGTGCGGCACTCTGCTGCTTCACTCTCCTGCATCCTGACATCCACTGATCCGTTGTAGTTTTTTGGTGTTAGCTGATGCTTTGTTCATCTTCTCCTTGCTTTCAGTTGTTACCTTTACTGTAGTGTGATGTGCCTCATGAGTGTTGCTCAGTGCCTGTGGGTTCTTCTGCTGCTGTCGTACAGGGTCAGGATTATTCTCTGTGCGGACACGAGGGACGGAGTCGCCGCTAGCGCGACAGCGGTTTCGGGTTTATCGCTAATGCGATTTTCGTGGTCTGTGTTCGTTTCAGTGTTAGCATCGGCACGGGTTTTAGTGTTATCACTGGGTGCAGTGTTTGTTTCAGTGTTGTTGTTGTGTTCATCACTGACTACTTGCAGCTCTGGCTCCAATGTGTCGCTGCTCTGTGAGTCATTTGCTCCAGGCCCCGAATCTCCGGTGTTCTCTCGCTGGCTGAGTCAGCCCCAGAGCTCCACGGATACACAGCTCTGTGCGAGCAGCTCAGCCTTGTATGCCTGATGTCCCCACACTCAAAACATCTTGGGCGTTCTGTAGTGGCAAAGACGGTGTTAATTGCTGTCGCCGTCTTTGCACTTGTTTACCTCTAATGTTTCATTCCGGTTGTTTAGAAACATGTAAACATAAACGAACGATACGACAGGATGTGTTTCACTGTGGAGTTTTTGCAGCCGAGCGGAATGGTCGTGATGGGGCTGGCGAACTTTCCGAAGCAGGCCAGCTCCTTTATGATCAACTGTTATGCTTTTAATGAACGAGGGCACGTTGGAGATGACGACTCGTGTCGAAGGGGCAGGTAGAGGGACAACTAAAAGTTGTCATGGCACCTTTCAACCATATTCTCTCTTTCAAATAAATCACTGACGAGTCTTTCCTCTTACAGGACCACAGCTTTGTTCATTCGGGAGGCAGAGTAGAGATGTTCACAAAGTGACCCGCTCTCCCACCGCTTGCAGCACCTCCTACACCCGTGCTCCATTCTCTGGCACACACCTGACGCCACGCCAGATAGACAGCGTCTCCACGCCGGCCTCGAAGGCTATGGCGTCCCGGCTCACTCTCATCCGGTCTCAACTTTTACCAGCCACTGATAACTGGCTTTCTATTTAAAATATAGAAAAGCACAGCAAAGAATACGATTGTTTTGGAAAGACGCCAAACAGCTTTCACATACGCTCCACATGCCACACTCGCTCCTCCACCACTCTTGTACCGAGAGAGAGAAAGAGAGAGAGAGGGGATATGAGCAAGCAAGCAAGAGCGTGTGTGTGTGTGTGTTTGAGAGAGATGTAGATAGGATGGTAGATGTCAAAGTAGGCGATGTTCTGAGTAACTCATCTAGTGGCAGAAATCAACAGCTAGCTGGTCTTTCTAGCCTGATACCTCATATAATGAAACCTCTTTTCTCCTTTTCATGGGTTCTCTAGATCTCCGTATCATTAAAAAGGACGGAGGTGAATTCAGATGAGGGTTTTTTTGCAGTTTGCATGTGCTAGTGTGATAAGTAAGACTACTCAGTGAATTAATAGAACACACATGTCACCCCGTACATGCCTGTGTGGCGGTGACTGTCATGGCTTCATGTTATTTATCTGACTCGTTTAAGATTTTAATCACAACATGGTTCAATAAAGCGGTGGTTCTCAACGTGAGGTCCACTGGGGGGGGGTCTGTGATTTTAATATTATGCCGGCGAATAGCAACTAATATTATAATATATATTCTAATATTATGTTATAGTTTTAATAGTCACACTGATGTTTATCTTGTAAGATATTTCCTGAATTGAATGTCAATAATGTTATCAATAAATCATCATTGTTTACTGGAACCAATGGCAATTTCCATAAATCATGGAATGATTCGAAATTCTGCCGTTTAACCCAAAATAATCGTTTTCTGTGATCAATCGTGTCCAGCTTTCAATTTGTTTTATTATATTCATAACATAAATCTGTGCGGCGATCTTAAGGGATCCTTGGATTTTTATTTTATTTTATCAGGTAATATTATTTCAAATATTATTCTTGCACACTACTGGTCCCTCGCTGCAAAATAAAAATGAATAAAATAATCGAGAAGCCCTGAGAGCCCTTCCGCATGCTGGAAAACTACAGCCAAATATCATTTTTTGAAATTGGTAGAAACACATTGGACATTAAATAAGGTTGAATCAGGATGGTGTCACTGTTGGCTTCGTCACTCTATTTCAGCTTGTCATTCTATATTGTCTGTGTCATTTCATTTCACTGTAACTCAGGAAAGTGCAGTAAGGTGGTGCTCTGATGAGCTGCCTGTGCTTGACTCATATCACTCAGACAGCATAGTGCTGTGTATCTGTCATCTGTCCTTCAACCGTCTCCATCATTTTCCCATCAGCTTAATCAAGCCTCCCGCATTAGCAGTGCTAATGTATGATGTATGCGCTGTGGAAGACACAGAGGAATGAAGTTTAATTAAAGACAAAAGGACCTGTCTCACTGAACGCTGAGGAACAAAATTAACTACAGTTGTGGCACAGCTTTAAGCTATCAGTAAAGCTGTAAAGGAAGAAGAAGCTCACACTAGCTTTTTGCCGGTGGAATTTTGCAAGCAAAATGACATCCAGTTCAATGGAATATGCCCATATCCCCCAACACACACATTCCTTATTTCAAAACATTTACCTCATTTGGCTGAAACTTTTATCCAAAGCGTCTTACAGAATTGAGGGTTAAGGGTATGGCTCATATATATATATATATGAGTTTAATAATACTCTATGACCTTAATGTAAATGATTACAGAGGAAAGAGCAGAAAACTCAATTAGATACTGCAGTATTCAGTGTTAATGCTCATTGATTTGGATAGCTTGCTTAGCAACTAGTTCAGGCATTTTAGCACCAACATCAAGATGTACAAATCATTGTGTATATTTGATTTGACCCCTGCGTTATTGTAGGAATATTGAATTGGATTCACAGTGCTGGTGAAATTGAGGATATACTTTTTGGTCTAAAAGGTTCCTGGTGCTTAATGGTAGTCTGGTGTATACTGTAGATGTAGGGCACAGTGTTTACTCCAACAAGGGATAGTGTGTGTGTGTGTGTGTGTGTGTGTGTGTGTGTGTGTGTGTGTCTGGGCAATGGAGGTTAGCAGTAGAGGAGTGGTGTTTCTGGAGCAGAGCATCCCTGGATCTTGTTCCTCCCACCTCGGACACACTTCACGTCTCCTACCTTTAACTCCTGCCCCCTCTCAGCTCACCCAGCCAGCATACACTGCAACTGCAGTCTTCTGATAACGCCAGGCTCACACACCCACACACATCACAGTTCTCACATTCCTCAAGCAACCCACACCCCCCTACACACACACTCACACCCTCCCTCACCCAAACAACCTTTTATCCTTCTCAAACACTCATCCTTTGCTGTGCGTTCCAGACCTTTCTTCCCCTACACCACACAGCTTTATACCTGCACCTGAACCAAGCGGATATGACCAACTCCATGTTTTTTTATACCATTCTATTCTTTTTCCTCCATTACCCACAAACCCTCCTCCCCCACCTGGACTCCTGTATGCGTCTGTGGTCACACACACATACAGAGAGACAGAGAGAGATGGATGCTGGCATGCTTTCTGCTTGAAGGCACAATGTCGTTAGTGTGCAGAATGCCCACACCTGTATATTGTGATGTAGTGGCTCTATTCAGCCAGTCGATTGGCTGGAACAGCAGTCTGGACCAGCCAGCAGAATCGAAAGGGATGGCCGGCCTGCTTTTCATTAGGAGCAGAAACAGGTTGCAGGGGCTGGAGGGGTCCAGAGGGGACGGATGAGACCCCACAGTAGATAGGGAAGGGTTATTTTCATCGATTTGGGGACAAAGCACCTGGTCTAGTGTGCAGGTGGGCTTTTATATCGCACTGCTTCTCACAGTGCTTACACACACACACGCACACTGTTTATCTGTGTCATCTGCCAAACATAAAACAATAAATACACTGTAAGTGATGATTGTGAAAACCCATGAAATGAAACATTGTTTACAAAAATTGTTTAGCACGGGTGCCTCACACCTCCGGGGTTGGATGTTCGAACCCCGCTTCCACCCTGAGTGCACGCATGCTCTCCCTGTGCTTCAAGGGTTTCCTCCCCAGGTCCAAAGACATGCGCTGTAGGCTGCATTTCCAAATTATCCACTGTGTGTGTGATTGTGCCCTGCGACAGGTTGGCACCCCGTCCAGGGTGTCCCCCACCTTGGGCCCCGGGTTCCCTGGGATAGGCTTAGATGGGTGGATGGAAATGTAACCTATGGGTTGCAGCCTCTTGTTGAGTTTTTTTGTTTTTTAAATATGTAAAATAATCACTAGAAATGATATTATCCAAAAAATTTTACATATCAAACATAAATATTACAATAGCCATTAATGTCGCACTTTGTATCGTATAATAAGGACAAGGATCAATTATTAATTAGGCAAATAAATGTGAAGAAAATGATCAGCAAAATCAACTGGAAAAAAATATATAAAAACTATAAAAATGGTAATGAGGGAAAATATATACGCGTATAAGTATAAAATAGAGAAATACTCATTTATGTCAGGCTTTTATGTGCTTTTATGTATTTCTACAGCTTGCATATTATTGCATATTGTTTTGTTGATCTATCAGGGAATGTTGATTTATCTTGGAAGCTCTGGTCTCTCACTTACGGTACACGTTCTGTTACGTGAGAGGTCATTTGAATGAAATAAATTCAAGTTAAAGCAAAAAGAAGCTCGTCATTCTCCAGTATTGTGTGTATGAGTTGGAGTTGTCATGTTTAGCTTTATTCACGACCGCCCTGTCATTGCCTCGGCGTCAGTGTTGACGTCGCTCTCTGACTCCGCCCCGGTGTACAGTGAACTCGTTCCACAGTTCAGCATTGCTCTGCTCCCTCCACGACGGCTTTACAAAAACGCATGCAGAGCTCTCTTCTGAGCATCATAATAAAAGCTAAGTGCATTAAGCCTGTCCCCATATAACTGGATTACGCTAAAACAAATTACCCGTGTCAGACTCACTGACAGCCTGGGTTTTGAAACTCGGACCTGTCGCCCGTAATAAAGTTTACGCCAGTCAAGAGAGCAGACTTTAAATAATGGAGGATTAGCCAATGAGTGATGGAGACGTCCCGCCGCCAGACCCGTCCCCTGGTTCCCATAGCAACTCCGCCAAGACTAGAAGGTTTAAGCTTTCTGTCACTTAGTATTTCGATTATGAATTGGCGATGTTTAAATTTTGTTCCCATAAAGGCCCCTTTAGAGGATCGGTCTTCACATTCTCCCTCATCGCCTCCAAAGAGAGGGGAAAGAAGGAGAAAAATAACACACTCGCCCTATGCACAGGAGTGCTTTATCATCTCAAAGAGGTATATGACTGCTGTTTGCCGACTTCCCTGTCATACGTTTTGCATCTTGTTCTCGTTGATTCACAGGAGGTGAAGATACAGATATGTACGGTATGTCTGTAAATGAGCGGGAGTGAATGTGTATATTTAACTATGCGTGTGATCGAGAAGGTGTATACACGTGTGTGTGTTTGTACTGGGCTTTGGAGTGTATTGTAGAGGCCACTTGAAAATGCAATAACCTTTGCTAAGGGCATGGGTGTCAGATCTAACCTCCCGTAGCTGCCATTGTGAGGCCGTCAACCTGCCACCTTGTGATTTGAAACCTTCCCCTTTCAGACACAAAGGACACTTCTCCTTCTATCCAGCCACCTTGCCTCTCCTTTCAACCACCATCTCTCGCTTTTCACAAGCTGCCCTTCCTTTTGAGCCGCTGGATCAATAGCCGGTTTTTGTCTCTTTCAGCTCTCGGTGCAAGAGCTGTTTTTAAATGAGATGCAGTGCAACACTGTATAAATATCCTTCCTCCATGTCACAAAAGCCTGTTCACAGACAAAAAGACCAAAAAAAAAAAGTTCCACAGGAGACCACGTTTCTCGTGATTTTTTGTCTTGTAAGACTTCCTGTAGTCGTTATCAGGAGTTGAGAAGATGTGGCTAGCTGGGACATGCAGTTTTGTTCCACCGCACGTGTAATTAAAGTGCTGCCATTATTGTGTGTAATGTACTAATGAATGGTGTAAGCACCTAGCAAACCTAATTAGATCGTTAAACAGATAGCACAGGGCCCCGTCTTACTGAAATGACTACAACGAGTATCCAAGTCAGTGGAGGAAGGTGAGGAGGGATCGCTCCGTCTAGGCCAAGAGTTATCATTAAAAATCTCCATCCAGAAAAGACGTGACAGAGGAAAGTTTGATGTTTAGCCGCCTGATGGATTCTCTTCATCGTGTTCTCTCCATGTCTGTCTCTCTATCTGTCTCTCTCTCTCTCTCTCTCTCTCCATCTCAGTAGATTGATCTTAATCAGTGTGATCTGGAATGGCTGATAGCACTTCCATGCCCTTCTCCCACCCCAAAGTCAGAATGTTGTATAATTCAATTTACTAGCAAAAAATAGCTCAGCACACACACACACACACACACACACACATGGATAGTGAGAGACTGAGTGTGAGAGAAGCTGAAAGAGACAATAGTTAAAAACAAAAGAATTGAAATAAGGATTTTTATTCCATTTTGCCACTGGACAACCCAAGGCATAGTGATGCATGTCAGTGCCTTAAGGGTGCGCTGTGAATATGGATCTGTGGTGAAAACTCACATCAAGTCTCTAGCTGATTGCTGTCAAATATAATCAGAGAGATATTGAAAGATGGAAGTAAATAGATCCATAACAAAATTGCTGTTGCAATCCCCTTATCACTGCTGGAGAGTAGAAAGCTTTTATGTCTGTGTGTGAGTCTAAATACATTTACATCTGCATTAAGACATGAGCAGTTCTTCTATAGGAACGGCAATGTTGACGACGGCTCCTCTTTTCAGCCACACAGGCCAGGTAGCACAGGAATTTGCTTATCACTGTCCATGAGAAAACTTTACTTATTTTGACAAGATGCTCGTGCTTTCGAAACATTCCTCCTAATAATTTCCGGTTAACTTCTTCCACCTCATTAAACCCAAACAATTACCTACATACAGACACCATTCAGCAAGGTACTTTAATGGAAATAGAACGAGAAATCTGATGATTTCGCTGTACGTGTGAGTTGTGAGTTGTTTGTGCATGTTTGTGTGTATCATCTTTGATAGGTTCGACAAGTTTCCTAAATTACACTATCGCCATGTAAAGTTATTATAGCAGAATCGTCTCTTGCTCAGACACTTCGGTTACAACCTCACGCTCAGTCTTTTTAGATTAGCTATGTCTATTTCAGTAGCACTGAGGACAAATAAACGTCCTTAATGTCAAACCGTGTATTAAACATTACTGAACCAAGATTAGTTGAATAGGATAGATTTTGTCCATTGTCCAGCTGCTTTATTGATGACTTGTAGCACTGCTTAGAAGACTAGAGAGTGCACAGATACGTATGCTTTCTCCTACCCTGGTTTCATAGTCTAATGGGGTAGTGGTTCAGTGGAGGGTATGGCTCTGCTCTATACTTTATGGTCAAACATTCGGTTGTGTAGTACATCTTTGTATGCTGTAGCATTAAGATTTCCCTTCGTGGGAACTAAGAGGCCCAGCCCTGTTCTAGCATGATGCATTGCCAGGGTTGGTGCATAAGAACATGAGAGGCCTGCATAGATCCCTAATCTCAACCCAACTGAACATCTTTGGAATGATCTGGAGCTCCAACTGCTCTTGTGGCTGATTGAGCACAAATCCCCACAGCCACAGCCAAAATCTAATAGATTCCCAAAAGATTGGAGGCTTTTAGAACAGCAAATGGGGGACCAAGTCCATATTAATGCCCACGGTTTTAGAATGGGATGTTCAAGGACAGATTGGGGTATGACAGTCAGGTGTCCACAGACTTTTGGCCATACAGAGATGACAACATTTACAGTTTAGCCATAGCATTTACGAATTCCTGCTCTCTCGGCTAAAGGATTGGTAAGAGCAAAAGCAAACTTTACCTAGGTTGAACTTTGATTTCTGAATTCATGACTTTTGACCTTGTGAGGCACTAAAAAACAAGTAGGGCTCCCGGTTGCCCCTTTTGTGGCCATGAGCCAAGGGAGCAAAATTGCTGACCGTGGACGTCGGTGAGCTCATTACAGAAGAGGGCGCTTTCTTCGGAGAGTGCTGCATTGCCCTGTGACACTGCATGAGCAGCAGTTTGGAAAGGTACAGATGGCTGGCCTCACGTGTCTCAGAGGAAGCACATGTTGTCCTTCACTCTCCCCAGCTGGTGACTGTGGTATGATGGGGCTGGCTGGTGTGTGGAATTGGCCGAGGCCAAATTCCGAAGAAAATGGTGGAACAGTCTAAAAAATGAAAAGAAAAAATGAAGGAACTACTAATTATTCATTCTAATCATAGTGTTTTTATTTATTTTATTTTTTTTACTGTTACTTATTCTCTCCAAAATCACACCTTCCAGAAACATACTGTTAACCTGTGCAACTCAGTGGTATTACATGATCAGTCTACCAAAAGAGTCTGTCTGAATCTGAGTGGGAGAAATTTAAATGGTTAACTCTATGAAAAGACCTGGAATGCGATTCTTTCTTTCCGTTTTCTATTTAAAAAAAACAAACGACTATTGCATTTCTGTATAAAAAGACCGGTCGTTCAGTAATAAAAGTGCAGGTTAGGATATGTGATTCATTGCCATTGAATATTTTCTTTCAGTATATAGGTTATCATTTTTATTATTGTTGTTTTTTGGGGTTTTTTTTGTTGTTGTTTATTTGTTTTATTGTGTTCCTATTTGGCCAGATATGTTGTTTGATTTGCGTGATTTTCTTTCATGTCAGTAATAGAAATATAAAAGACCATGTTTTGTACTGACACACAAATATTCAAAAAGAGGTCACTTCACTACAGTTGTAGACAGTTTATTTTTATTATTATTATTATTATTATTATTATTATTATTATATGTGAAATAGAATATTGACATGGACAGGACTCTAGGCTGGACATGTACTTATGTTAATTTTGTAAGATTAGTATAAAGTAAGCATATACACTCAGCCCGTTACTCAAAATTTATATATATGTATATATTATTATTATTATTATTATTATTATTATTATTATATGTGAAATAGAATATTGACATGGACAGGACTCTAGGCTGGACATGTACTTATGTTAATTTTGTAAGATTAGTATAAAGTAAGCATATACACTCAGCCCGTTACTCAAAATTTATATATATGTATATATTATTATTATTATTATTATTATATTATTATTTTTTTCATCTGTGTGGGTGTTTAGATTGAGTAAGCAATGCTGAAGTACAATTAAACATAATACAAACAAATAATGCTAGATTCCTATCACACAGTATGAGAGAATTTTTGTATGATTTTTTTTTGTTTAAGACTTCCTTTGACTTGAATACCGCTTCCAATCCCATCACCTAGGAGCTAAATGAGCTTTTACTGCATTGTGATGTGCCCATGGATGTTTTTGCGTATGTAACCAAATGCAACTGTGTTATTCAGAATGAATGGATAATGTGTTCTAAACCAGTGCTTCTCATAGGAGGGTCTGGGAACCTCCATGGGTCTGTGAAGCATTGCAAAGGGGTTTGCTGTGAGGTTATAGCAGTGGAACTCACAAACCACCATTATCAAAGTTATTCAGTTTTATTACTGACGTCTTAAAGTTAGTAGAATATTTGATTGCTCACTATTTTTTTTTTTTTTTTTTTAGAATGATTGTCAGAAAGGTTTACAAAGCATCTAGTTTCTTTTTCTGCACCCTAATTTAGTCTTAGCCAAATCCCACCTGTCAGGGGTTATGCCAGAATCGGCACTTGACTACATTTCCCATCAGTCCCTGCACCCCACTGCATCACGTCACGTGACCACCTGCACTTGTGTTACGTTTTTGTTAATGAGCACTAGTATTTAACAGTCCATACAGTCCATACAATGCTTGGTTTTGCTGAGGCTTTTATTTATTTATTTTTCTTTTGCAATGCAATTTGTGGAGTTTTTTGAAAACTACTTGAATTGGCGAATCGAATTGGTCTTTTGCAGTGATGTTTGTCGGTAAATGAGATCTTTCAGTTGTACTCATGTTCGACACACGTAAATCTCAGGGGCTTTGTCTGAATGTGTGTTGTAATGACGACACATGGCGTATCTTACCCCAACTCTGCGATCATTTAGAAAAATCTCCTGTGAGTATTGCTGAGTTTCCTTGACTTTACATTCATTTCTGCAATCTCAAAAATCGCTGAAGTCCTGTTGGGACTGATTGAAGTCACGTCTTGCACCTCACTTTTGTCTTCCGTTGATGTTATGTGGTTTCGTCATGTTCTGTAGTCCCTTTATGTTTTTCGGCTTTGAGATCTTCGTTCATGTTTTTGGGTAGTGTAACACACTCGGAGGAAAGTGCTATCTACCCTCTTCTGCATACATGACCTCACAGATGCCCATGATTGTCTAATGTCAGTGAGATTTACAGGAGTATAGAGAGTATACCACCCTTCTCCACAGAGAGCCTGGCTAACTTTGCTTGCTTGGATTTGAACCCGTGGTCTGTGGATGATCGGGCGAAGGCTTCTAGTTTAGACTACAGACGTGCATTGGGACTGGGATCCTGTGGGATGCAACAACAAAGTTGCACAAGGTTTTAACTTTCATGTGGGTTTCAATTATGCTCTCTATATTTTGGGAACTAGAACCAATTAAATTCGTTGGAGCCAGTGTTGGATCCGTACCTCTAAACAGCTCAGCTGTATTCATGATTCTGCCTCACGTATAAGTTGTTTTATTCAGTCTGCCAGATGAATAAATTTAAATATCAACCGGCATGGTTGACTAGTAAAAAAATGCATTATGCTGGTCATGCTGTTTTTCACCATGAAAGAATGAGTGAATGTACCATAGAGCACTTATAAATGTGCAGTAAAGTAACACTGCTCTAACTTTTAACAATTTTTTTTGTATTTGCTTTGTTTTTATCATCCATCCTCCTTTTCTTGCTTTCTTTGCTGTCCTCTTTGCTGTGTTTTGATCTGTTACTATGCCTCTGTGCCAGTGCTCTGTGGACTGCTGGTGTGTATGGAGCTAAATTGTTGGTCTTGATTCGCCTGGGTTGTATCAGTAACACACTAACGTCAGTAATTAGCAGCATAATCAACTTGCTAATTTAAGCACTGTTCACTGTCACACCCCGTTCTGCTCCAGCAAGGACAAGCAGCCACTGCAGTGCTATTTCTCTCTGTGTTTCCTCTCCGCCTCTCCTTTCTCCTCTTCTCACCTTACCTCCCTCTTACCCCTGCTTCACCTCGTCTCACGTACCCTCCTGTCTCCTCTCGTCTCCTCCCCTCTGCCCTCCTCATTTCTGCTCTTGCCTTCTCTCCTTCCTCCTTCCTCTCCACTTTGTTCAGTAAGCATCTCATGTGGCTTGGGGGATTCCAGTCGTTAGAGAATATGCCCTGCCCTGGCAGGGAGGGAAGATCAAATGAGCTGTTTAAAGATTTATTCATAAAGCTGCGCTGTATATGCAAAATAAAGCTGTAGGACGCATAATCGCGCAAGCTGAGGCAATAAAGCCAATGACCCTGGCGTCAGCACGGGGTTATCGGCTACTGTGGAGGAGAGTATGCCTGAGGAAAACTAATTTCATACAACGGAGGAAGCAGTTCTGTTAATCTACCTCATTTACCTTTTTTTTTTTTTTCCACAAACCAATTGCAACAGTATACATTTTATCACTCTTATATATGCTGTATGTTTATAGTGTGTGCCACACTTCTGCTTATTATTTTTGCAGAACAGCTCCCAGTACACCTAGTCCAGCACATTGCATGTAGGAATATAGCACATTGGTTCTAGTTCTAGTGGGTTGTGCTGTGCCCTTGTCCATTTTGCAGTAGCATCACGACTACAGTCAATACTGTGGTGTAATCTCACAGCACATTGCATTGTTGCCTCATATCTATCTATCTGCGTATGAGGCCTATAGATGCAAACTAGCCCATTAACTCTAGCTGGCTAGCTAAAATACTGTGTAAAGAATAAAACTCACGTCCGGTCGCTTCGAGAACGTGTATTTTTACAACCCGATCGCTGTTCTCCGTGTGTTCTGAAATCTAATCTGTGCATTTTGATTCTCCAGCCTGTCAAAAACTTTAAGCACAAGTCAGACAGTAATATCATCCATTTTCCATACTGTGTATCCTACACAGGGTCGCGGGGGAGCCTGGAGCCTATCCCAGGGAACTCTGAGCACAAGGATGCCAAGGGTGCTAACCCATCTTAAATAAGACACACATTCACACACTATAGACAATTTGGAAATGCCAATCAGCCTACGAAGCATGTCTTTGAACTGGGGGGTAAACAGGAGTACCTGGAGGAAACCCCGAAGCACTGAGAAAACATGCAAACTCTGCGCACACAGGGAGGAGGCAGGATTCAAACCCCCAACCCCGGAAGCGTAAGGCAAATGTGCTAACCACTAAGCCGCCGTGCCATGACACTAATATAACTCTAGCTAAAACACAGAGTAATAAACAAACATGCATCACTAATGCTGAGCAGATGCCCAATCTCGTCCAGTATAACCGAGTTTGAAACACACAACACTTCCCATTTGCCACCAGCCAGCTTTCATGAGTTAAACAAGTTCACAGCTCGGTAAAGATACAATTTCCCCAACAAGGATAAATCACGTTACGATCGTTCACAAGCTTTGCACCAAATTAGCAAAGAAATAAATGTCTTTCCGTAAGGAGCTCAAATTCAACCTCACCTGAATGCATTGTGAATTCCTGGAATAACAGGATTGCCAGGACAACTTGGGACTATCGTATTATAGAGTATTTTTTTGTCCTTTGACTCAATAATTGTGCTTTTTTGAAATTCTTAATAAAAGTTCTATGGATTGTAGCTTTAACCAACATGAGAGAAAATTGCAATAGTCATAGTGATGACTGCAAAAGCAGCTGTCATCGTCATTTTTGGTTTAATTTGGTTTAATTTTTGGTCATTTTTGGTTAAATTTGTTGTTCTGATTGGCAACTCATGTATTGGCTGAAATCAAATCAACCCTGTGTCTCCTCACTGTTCTAAGGCTCCATTTCTCCCCCCAAAATGCTCAAATGTTCCATTTAAAATGGCAGCTATGTGCAGTCTGTGTATATAAAGTCATATATTTATGCATAGTCAATCAGTCATGAACAATACTATCCACAGATACAAGTATAATTGGGTTTGATTAGTGCCAATTGAGCTAGAACCTTATTTACAGTCAGGGTTTGGAGGTGAGGACAGATGCAAGTGCAGATTAGGTTCAATATAAATTCAAACAAAACACAAAACAGGATCTATAGAACTTGTGGCAAAAACACTAAGACTAGGAATAAACATAAAACAAAGACCATAATCACAGTAACAGAAACAACTGCAAAGAAAGACAAAGCAAGACAAGAAGTGCAGTGCAAACTGTGACTATATATATATATATACACACACACACACACACACACACACACACATACACACACACAGACACACACAAGTGCACGTTAACATGAATGTGAATCAGGTGCAGATGGTCATGTGACAATGATGCAGGGAACTGTAGTCTCGGGTTCCTTCCGGCATATCAGTGACGCGCGGCATATCGTTATCCCCCCTTAACGCGCTACTCCTGACGCACGTAATAAGTTCAGAAGGAGGTCCTGAAAACCAAGACCAGAGGTCCTAATGTGTTTCAAAGTTCACTTGAGTGTCATCTCTTGTGGGGCCATAACGAGGACACTTGTGTTGTCACTTGTGTGAAAAGTACAGATTGCGGGACGGTCTCTTCCGTACCGCAGAGAGATGATGCTATATCCCCGGCCTGGCTTGGGTGTGGAGCGATTGCCACCTTGCAGCCAACGGGAGGAACGAAGCACAAGGCAGAGCCCGAGGGGGGAGCGACGTTAACCACTGAGCTAGAGGGGGAAGCGACGCTCTCCGCGAGGTCAGAGGGGGGAACAAAATTTCTACAAGAGGCCAGAAGGGGGAGCGATGCTCTCCGCGAAGCAGGAGGGGGGAGTGATGTCCTCCGTGGAGCAAGAAGGGGGAGCAACATGTGACGCGAAGCAGAGAAACAGAGTGATGTCTTCAAAGGAATATGGAAGCAGAACGACGTCGTCAGCAGAGCAGGATGGTGGAGCGACACCCTCAGCCGAGTAGGGAGGCGGAGTGACGTTCTCAGTGGAGTAGGAAAGAGAGCGACGTCCAGAGAGAAGCCTGGCATAGTGATGTCCGACGCAGAGCAGGGAGGCAAAGCCGAGCTCTCGACCGAAACGGGAGACGGAGCAATGTCCTCAGATGAACAGGGATGCTGATCGGCGTCCTTAGTCGAGCAGGGAGGCTGAGCGACGTTCTCTGTTGACTCGGCAGGCTGAGCGAGATCCGCAGTAGGGGAGGGAGGGTAGTGAAAGATTTAACGCATGCAACGCTTTCAGCCATGCTTCTGTGGCCCTAATCCACGATTCCCTCCCCTATGCGTGCAACCTCAGGGACTCCAAAATAGCCTCTTGGGTCGAGAAAAAATCTGCTGCATCCATTTTTTAAGGTCTTGCTTTCTGTCAGGGTTTGGGGCCAGAGACAGATGCAAGTGCCGATTAGGTTTAATATAAATTCAAACAAAGCACAAAACTGGATCTATAGAACTTGTGGCAAAAACACTAAGACTAGGAATAAACATAAAACAAAGACCATAATCACAGTAACAGAAACAACGGTAAAGAAAAACAAAGCAAGACAAGGAGTGCAGTGCAAACTGTGACTATATACTGTGTGTGTGTGTGTGTGTGTGTGTGTGTGTGTGTGTGTATATATATATATATATATATATATATATATACACACACACACACACACACACACACACACACACACACACACACACACACATACATACATACATACATACATACATACACACACACACACACACACACACACACACACACACACACACACACACACACACAAGTGCTTGTTAGCATGAATGTGAATCAGGTGCAGGTGGTCATGTGACAGTGAAGCAGTGGGGTGCAGTGGCTGCTGGGAACTGTAGTCCCGGGTTCCCTCCAGCATATCCATGACATTTATAGAACTGTTGGGCAAAAAAAGGCAAAGTTCTAGATTTCTCATTCTGAAAACTTCCAGTACTTTGGGTAACGAGGGGAAAAAAAACACTTAGTTTATCACTCCCATCATAAATTGGACCAGGTGTGTTGGGAGTAAGGGAAAATGTTGAGAATTTCCTTTGGGTGCCCGAAACTGGTGTCAGGAACCTGTAATTGATTCATTTCCAGAGTAGAGTTCGGTTTCTGCTTGTGCAATGAATTTCATTAGATGCACTCAAAGCATAATTAAAATGAAATTGACTGCCAGTGCTGTATTGCCATACCATTGATTTGCTTTATACTTCCATGATGAAAAAGTGTTTAGATGCATAGATGCTGTGCATTGACATTTTATATATAGCTAGTTCCATAAACGCAAACACACACACACACACACACTCCAGGGTCTGTCTGCTGCACTGGGTTCCCTTTCTTCTGCTGTAATGCGATTTGTCCTGGCTATTGATACGCAAAAGCCCTCCCCCGATCCCCCTGTTTTTTTCTCTCCCCCCCCTTCCCAATTTCCACACTAACACAATTAGCATCTCGTCAATAATGCTCAGCATTTCATTTTGCTGCTTTAATTAACAAATTCAATTTGCTCGAACCGCTGTGAAAACAAATTAAAAGCATGCAAAATTAAGGCGTGCAGCTCAGAGGATGTGGCTAAGGTGATTACAGATGCTTCAAATTACTGTTTTCTTGTTTATTTTGTCATGGGAGGGGAATGTAATAGGCAGTGTTGGAGTATAGAGTCAGTAGGCTATGTGTAAAGTGCAGTAGTTAAGTGAGGAGTCTGTTCACTGAGCGTCTGAATACGTTTTCTCCTCGATATTTGCTCACTTTAAACGTATTTCTTCTTCATTTAATTCAAGGTCAATTCTTTTTCTAGAACTCTCTCTGTCACTCCCTCTCAGTCTTTTATCTCGTTCTCTATCTCAAAATAATATTCCCTCTCATGCTGTATTGTTGCCATTCTAATTCATTTATAAAAATCAGTATGCATGCCGGTGCATACTATTATTTAAAATAAAAAAAATTTAAAAAACATATTACAGACACAGATGAAATTGCAGTGAAGAGAAGTTTAGAAATAGAACGATAGTGTAGTCAATAGTGTAGAAATTTTAGCCTTTATTGATCTCATTGTCTTTAATTTTATTTTCCAGGAAATAATTGTTCATTTAACGTTCCTGCACATACAGTACCTTTCATTTAAACGCTATTATAAAATAAATGATAGCTCACTGTGTCCTTACGGGAAATCATAAATCATTTACTGTAGCTTGTGCACCGAGTATGTAAATTATTCTTAGATTCAAATATAAATAATCCTAATAATATATTATGAGTATATAATAAATCTAAATGTGTTCATATAATAAATATGAATACATATATAAATAAATAAAAACAGACTATCACTTTTTCTGTGACAGAGTGTGTGTGTGTGTGTGTGTGTGACATGTAGGTATTAACGTATCAGCCCAGCAGCATCTGTTTCTCCGTCACATGTTCTTATCAGTTTCAGCGTATTACGTTTACATAGAACATATAGCCTGTCATTTTCTGTCTTATCTCCCAGAGCAGAAGATACAAACTTCAACATCTAAACTTTTCATTTCCTCTCCCTTTGTGACTTTTGAAATGCCGAGATTAGTGGCAGAGACACACAGTGGGATTATCATTCATACGGCGTATTAAGCATGAGATTGGTCAGACTATTTTCCATCATTAATTTTTTATTTTTTTTTTTATGTTTAAATCAAACGGTATGAGTGATGTGCCTCCAGCTTATATGACAGCAGTATGGGACCAGGCGACATTTCTGTTGCTTGAGCGTACATAACACTCTCACCAGAGACTATTGTGGTCTTGTCCTTTCAGTGTCATTAGTGTTTCACCCGTCTAACCGCTTCCTTCACATTCATGAGTTTCTTTTATGCTGCCAGAGGCAAAGACTGATAACTCAGACAAATCCTGTCAGCACAAATCCAAAGCGTTTCCACATTCAGTCAGTGTTCTCAGGGATAATGACATCCTACAATGCATTCTGCTTACCACAGCTTTAAAATGCCATGCATCGAGAGAGAGAGAGCGAGAGAGAGAGAGAGGAAACCAGTAGCACTAGTGAGGATCACAAGCAGTACTGCTTCTGTAGGATATACACCTCCCTGTCCTTCCCTTTCACCGTTTTATTTTCTCCATCACAGCATCTAGCTAATAAAATGTTCACACTGGCCGGATTGTCTTTAAGGACGGATTTGATTGCAGAAGTTCCAGCCCATAAGGCATTTTGTTGGCAGAGCCCCACAGCAACAGAGAACATGCCCTTTTACTCCTCCCCATGTCTCTCTCAGCAGTTCACTGGGTGTGTGTGTGTGTTTGTGCATGTGCGTATGCGTGTGTGCCCTCTTCTTAGAGATCAGGCCACATTGTAGTAATCACTGTACTCCAAATTTAGCTCTGCTGCAGAGCCTCTGCTCCTCCGGTCTCACTGTTTCACTCAGACAGGCCTGACCTAGCCCAGTCAAAACAAATTCTTCCGAGATTTAGCTTGCTTTCCTTCCCTCTTCCTCTTACACACACACACACACACACACACACACACACACACACACACACTTTCTCCGTCTGACTTTGTTTCTAGTCGTGTGCATTTTCCATCCGGTTAGCCACCATGTCAAAGCTGATGGGCCAGTGTGTTGTTTTTGTAATATCAGTCCCGTATACAGGACTACTTCATAAACTGCTCTGTCCATATCAGCTCACGCACATTCCGTCCCGCGCTAACCTCATCTCTGCGGCTTCTGCTGCTGCAATCTAAATGACTGCGGAATTTACAGGAGTGTGTAATTCGGAAAGAGGATCGCGCATGTGGCGAAGGTGCACAGAAAGTGGAGCACAGCAAGTACGCTTAGTTTGGATTAAGAAAGAGGGAAAAAGGACAAACCCCCTGCTTAAGTATTCCTTTTCTGTTTGTCACAGTGCTATCATTATCTGCTGTTTGTGGGACATATTTATTACAGTGGCTATGTTTAGATGCAAAGATTAATTCACTCAGATTGTTCACTCAGAACTGGATGTGTGTACGCTAAAATCAGCAAAAAAAAAAGATTAATCTGTCTTTAAAGGCATGTTACATTGATATAAACCAAATGTTCTGTATGTGTATGTGAGGAACAACGTTTAGTGTCGACTTCCTATAAATACTAGAGTGTAACAAGTAGATACCTACAATTCAACATGTGAGTCAAGGGTTCAGCCTCATTGCCTGACTGGTACCGGTACCGGGTTCTAACCTGGAACCGTTCTGCACTTCTCCATTTCAAAACAGTCAGCAAAGTTAATTAGGGTTCCATCATAAATTCCCTGCTGGTCAGGAACCAAGAAACTCTCAAGCTTGATTGGAAGCTTTATTATACAGTTGCCATGACAATCTCTTGAGTTTAATGTATTTTGCCCACCTTTAAACGTCTTCTATTTTTTTTTTCTGCAAGCATGGCTAAATTATTTATATGACGACCATTAAAGGCAACCTGAAACCGACCTGTTTTACCTTGTTAGCAACTGAAAAGGCAGCAACAATGTTTCACTGCAAAAAAAAAAAAAAAGACAGCTGAGCTGACAAGTGACGGATATATCTCGACTATAGTCGAATTGATCTGGTATTTCGTATTATAAATTTACAACTAATTAAGTATAAATTTATTCATATAATATAGTTTTAGAAGATATTATTTTTCATAGCCGTTTGTACACATTTGAAGCCCAGTCTTGTTCAATTGGCAGATAATTTTACTAATTTAATTTGAAGCACTGATTTCTTCAAGCTAAAAGATCTGCCCATATAATAAGAAAATGTAAACGAGTTAAAATGTGTAAAGATTGCTAGAAATATGCTTCATAATCTTAGATTTGGTTCGTTGTTATTATACAAATATACAAATATTATTTTTCTTTTATAAATAATAACACGTTTTTCATTTATAAAAGAAAAATATCATTTGTATATTTGTAAATAATATTTGTAAATAATAATATGTAAAAAAAATTATTGTTGATCTTGTGACGTTCTCTGTAAAGGTGCAGGTGTTTATAGCTGCTATAACGAATTTATTAACAGAAATGAACCTGTTTCCCAGACGTTCCACAGCATATATATACAATATAACTATAAATGGATATAAAACAAAAGTATGGTGTTCATTAATACGTTTTTAATTGTAATTTACAGCATATTGTTCAGCCATCCATCTTCTATACCGCTTATCCTACAGGGTCACGGGAAACCTGGAGCCTATCCCAGGGAGCATGGGAAAGAAGGCGGGGTACACCCTGGACAGGGTCCCAATCCATCACAGGACACAATCACATACACATTCACACACCCATTCATACACTATGGAGATTTTGGACACGCCAGTCAGTCTACCATGCATGTCTTTGGACTGGGGGAGGAAACCGGAGTACCCAGAGAAAACCCCGCAGCACAGGGAGAACATGCAAACTCCACACACACAGGGCAGCAGCGGAAATCGAACCCCCAACCCTGGAGGTGTGAGGCAAACGTGCTAACCACTAAGACACTGCACGCCCCTAGCAAATTGTTCATTAATACATATATATATATATTTAATAGTAATCCTGTTGCTGATTATTGTTCTGTTAGAGCACACCCTGTCGTGTTTTAGATAGATAGATAGATATTTATTGATCCCCAAGGGGAAATTCAAGATCCCCAACATTTTTTTCATCTATCGCTTTCTTTCAACCTTTGGTGTCTCAATACAATGTGTGTGTGTGTGTGTGTGTGTGTCTGTGCCCTGCTGCTCCTGCCCTCCTTTGCCATCTGATTAGAGACATGTTTTATTTGATCTGATTAGGAAATGGCTTCTCGTCCTTTACTCCTCCTCTAGGTCACCTCTGAGATGTGAACTAAACTACACACTGAACAGAGCCATGCTACGCACACACACACACACACACACACACACACACACACACACACACACACACACACACACACACACACACATATGCAGACACGTACATGCACTCACAGCCACTTTTGTGTTGTCTATTCCACTGTGTTTTCCGGAGTATTGTATTGTTTGTGTGTGTGTGTGTGTGTGCCTGAGAGGTCAGTGCAAGCAATTCCATTATATACTGTATGTTCATATAGCGATAAATGACTTAGCTCTGCTCCTGAGTACACACATCTTCTAAAAATGAAGCCAAGCCAGTAAACGTTAAGTCAGACTGTCTGACCTACACAATAGATGGTGTACCAATTGCTTTGCTTTATTTCCTTTAAATTGCTTTTTATCCGATAAAGGCAGGAAATAATATGTCTGTGTACTCCAACAGATTATCCTGGCAGCCTCAACCAATTTAGTCCCCTATCACTTTCTTTAGTTAATCAGAGATATGAACTCCAGAGCACTTTGAGTAATCATTCTTTCATTCACATACTTTCCTGTTGGTGCAACACGACTTCCAGCAGCTGGTTTCATAGCAACCAATACACCATCCGGGTGCTTTAACGTTTATCTAAAAGCCAAACATTCAGATTTGGCCTTAAAGCAGTGCATGAGGCTAATTCGAGGTACTGCTGGGAGATTGTGCGGTTGTCCCAGAGTGCACTGCTCTTATGCACGATGACTGAGCAGTGTGGCTTTGCTCAACAAGGAGCAAGCAGGAGGTCATTGATCTTTGCATCACATAAATATCAGGTCACTCCTTCAGGACTCCATCAGTGACAGGTCCCTTCGGAGAGCAGATTGAGAATGGGCCATTTGGTAAGCTATCCGGCCTGTAAAATGATTGATTGATTTTGTGAAGTCGGCAGCACGGTATTGATTTTTGTTTTGGGTCAACGAGGAAGGGGGCCTTCAGGTTGCTGTTATGACAGGCACCATGACTGCACTGCCTATGAACTGTGCCGCTTGTCTGTAACGTGCCTCCCCAGTGAGCCGATCTATATAGAGAGAAATCTAAAATAACTAAAATAACAATCTTTACTCTGCACATTCGCACTCTGTGTCCATCCCCTTTAGCAAGCAGCGTACTTTTATTTATTTATTTTTACTACAGTGTGCCCGTGATCGTGCCAGTACCAGCGCATAACATGGAACCGTTCTGCACTTATTAGTTTGGTTAGCAAAGTCATTTTATTTCCAATACCAAAATGCTGATGGTCTGGAACCAAGAAACAGTCACATCAGAAGCTTGGGGATGACATTATCTTGTTGCCATGACAACAACTCAAGTTATTTGCATGACTGCCGGTAAAGGCAACCTGAAACTGACCTTATTTTACTGGGTAATTACGCCCCTGGCCATATTGTGCACAATACATTAGTATCACTGATTTAAAAGACAAATGCAATGATGTTTTATAAGAATATTAGCCAATAATATCATGTCATTGATTACCCCATTTCCAGCTAAAGTAAAAACACTGAGACTGGTTTACTTGGACATGCGTTGTGTTTACTAAGAAAAGCATGTGATGAAAAGGGTCGGCTTGAAGATTACTGTTCATTTGTAAAAATTCAATTTTACAACCAGGCATCAGAGGTTTGAGGAAGTAACAACTGAATTCAATTCAATTCAGCTTTATCTGTAGAGCGCTTTTAACAATGGACATTGTCTCAAAGCAGCTTTACAGAAACATATCAACACAGGATACAGATTGTAAGTGTGTGAATTTATCCCTAATGAGCAAGCTGGTGGTCATGGTGGTAAGGAAAAACTCCCTAAGAAGATATGAGGAAGAAACCTTGAGAGGAACCGGACTCAGAAGGGAACCCGTCCTCATCTGGGTAACAACGGATAGTGTGAAAGTAAAGGGAAGTTCACTAAAGGAGACCTGAGTATAAAACTGCATGTGGTAATTGCAGTCATAAGGCCACAGCGGGAACCATAGTTCCAGCACCACGGTGAGAATGTCCATGTGGAATTGAGGTCCAGACCCATTTCCATGGTACTTCAAGTGGTACCATCCTCAGCAATCTCCAGGCTGTAGCCTCCAGTTGATGAGAGCTCCATCCAGAGGTAGGGCATCAGGATCACTGGCACCTCCATCAAATCGACAATCATTTTACCACCAACTATAACAAACTAAATATAAGTTACACTGGAAAAAACCGGTAAACATACAGCTTTTGCATGGGATTGTTGGCTATGACAGTGTCTTTTTGCTGTGCATATAAAGTGTTCACAAATGCATTAGAAAACTGTTGGAACCATGGGATTGGGCTGTGCCGTATCGCATTGTCCATGATATGCTTCCCCATGATAAGAAGTTATCATCCTATTGGCGGAATACAGTAGTTGATGACGTGTTTACATGTCACAACATATGAACATGTCTTGTTCACACGTTGAACAAGAACAAGCATGTCAGAAGGTAGAGTTCCAACCCTAGTATGTAGTTACAAAATAAAGTCAGAATCTGTGTTTACATTTCAAACTTGTACTTGAATTGAATCCTTATTGTGTTTATATACTGCTTTCATGTTTTCAGCTTATAGTTATAGTTAAGACTTTGCACTAGAGTTTGCACTATTTAAACACTATTTATATGCACCTTTACAGAAGAACGTTCCTACCAGTGTTGGTGTACTTCTTTGGATCAATGTTTGTGTTTGCCCGGCTGACGAGACTGTATGAGGATGTGACTTTTGGCGGTAAAACATAGCATTGAATGTTACTCTTTTAAAATCGTCGTTTATATGATTACCACAAAAAAAATAAATAAATAAATAAAAGACCTGGATCTGTGTTGGTGGAAAAAAGGCTAACACGCACCTACTTCCATATACCAACTCATATATTCATAACAAACGCATACCCACATTCAAATGAAGCCTTTTAATGGCTTTGCCTGGAGCACTAGCACTGATTTTTGTTTGACCACATGCTGTTTTGTTTATGAAATCTACCCTCTACCTCTCCATCGTCCATTTTGCTCATCTTCCCTCGTCCTATAATCTTCCATCTCTAGTCTGGCTCACTGTCTCTCATAACTCAGTTTGAAAGTCCATCAGTCAGCAAGTGGCATGTTCTGGATGGATGGATGGATGGATGAATTGTGTGTGTGTGTGTGTGTGTGTGTGTGTGTGTGGGGCATGGCTCTGCTCAGTGCCTATTAGAGCCTAATGTTCTCTATGCATCTCTATCTATAGCATAAAGCTCTTCCTTGCCTTCCAGTTTTATTTAACGATGTCTCAGTGTGAGTGTATCATATCATATCCTATCAGTCTACAGTGTCTGTTCTCTGTGTGAGTGTGTGAGACGGTTAAAGTGGATGGAGCGGAGAGAACGAGAAGGCAATACCGACAAAGCGAAGGAGAGAGATTTATCTGGAGACTTTCTCCCGGCTGGATCTGCTGGTCTGTTGGATGCTGCCCCACCCTGTAGCATCTGATGGAGTGTGTGTGACAGAGTGATGGAGAGGGGTCCTCACTTCCAGCCTGCACTGCCCTTCTAATTGGCCTTTATGAATATTTAATGAAATCAAGATGAAATTCAATCATGGCTTTTAAGTGCTGAATAGAGGAGATGCAGCGTCGGCTATGGGGTTATTAGTTTCTCTGCTCTAAGGCGGCCGAGCTGGTCCTGAGCTGCTGCCCCGTGCAGGTGGTCTGGAAGGTGCCTCGGGTCTGACTGGAGCCACCACTCTCCTAAGGAATGAATCTTTTATTTTGTTGGGCTTTATTTTTAAACCATGGGTCATGCATCAGAGATGGCCAGGCAGCTCTCTCTTTTTTTTAACGATGGACGAGAGAAAATCTGCCTTAATCTTACTGTGAGTCAAATTTGAGAAAGAGTCTATTGGCAGCATATTTATTGCACAAAGTGTAAAGGACTAGAGAGGCAGATTTGGATTCTGTCATGTTTATACTGTTTAAACCATCATCTCTAGTTCTACATAATGACATGACCTAAAATCCGCGAGTTTTTTGTGCACTTTTGTGATCGCAATTGCACGGTCTTTCGCAGCGATGTTTGTTCGTAAACGAGACCTTTTCGCTGTACTCATGTTCAACGTGCGCGAATCGAAGAGGGTTTCGGCTGAATGCGCGTCGTGATGATGTCACATGAAAAATCTGCAGTAATTTAGAAAACTTACAAGCTCCCGTGAAAATCGCAGAGTTTCCTCCATTTCTGTGATCGCAAAATCTCTCAATCCTGCAGAGACTGTGCATTTTATTACCTAATCTGTGTTCTTCATGTATTTTATAATGTAACCTGTCTATTCTTTTCTCCAGCCTATCACACACGTCAAGCACGAATACACTAATCAATACACAAAGCAATAAGTAAACACTTGGGTCGAGCAGATGCCCCGAAGCGTTCACTCTTGCCTGATATAACCGAGTTTGAAATACAAAAATCCAGAGAAACACGTATACACTTCCCACGAGTCACATTTCTTACCAGTTCTCTAGCTAAGCACCTGGGTAGCGATTCAAATTCTGTGATGATAAACTGTATCATTCACAAGCTTTTCACCAAATCAGAGAACAAACGTGTTCAGCAAGATAAACCGCTAAATTTGCATAACACCTGAATTCATTTTTCTCTCTCTCGATTCTATTTCATTTCTTCACACGAGCTCACACTCGTACTCGTTCTCTGTCTCCTTATTGGTTGCTGGCTCTTGCCTGTCATAATGTAGTTGGACTTCTTTTGTGCCTAACATTGCAGCATGATGATATTTGATGTATTTTAGCTGGCGTATAACATATGTGTACAGATTTCCCTCCAATTCTGACTCAACACCCATGACTCAGCGCTGTGGTTTGTCAGGTACTATTACAGGATTGTCACTGTGCTTTGAAGCAGCTGAGGAACATTATATTGCAGAGTATTTTTAGTCACCTGACTTTTAACAAAAAAAAAAAAAGAAAAAAAAGAATCGCTATAACAATAGACAAACCTGTCAAAATATACATTAACAACAAGTTAGCTCGCTAGTTCAGCAGAGCGCAGGGTCAGCTGAGAACAGTGTGAAATGCCAACTAGCAATATATCGTTTTATAAAAACAATATTGAACAGGAATCCATTTTAAAATGACGTTTTGAGTTCAGGTGTATTTTAACAACGACTAGTTATTGTTGGGTTTTTTTTTTTTTTCCCAAGCGCTGATTTTAAAATTTGGGAATAAAGCCAGGATGAGTGTGTGGTCCTTGAGCTTTAGTGTGTTCGAGTGTGTGCTCGGTAAGCTGTCAGCAAGGGACGTGTAAGATGAGAAGCTCACGAGAGCATGATCTCAGAGTGAGCTCATCCCTCAGACCACTCTCACATCACAGGGGAGCGGCGCAACTCAGGGGAGGGCCGAGCTGGAAATTAGGGAGGCGGTGGAGAAGAGGGGGCGAAAAGGAGGGGTGTGTGTGTGAGAAGTGCGTTGGGGGATGTTGACTCACTCTCACTCTCACTGGGGTGTTTCCTCCTTAAAACGAGGTGACTAAGATTGTTGATTCACCTTCCTTCTCTCTTTTGCTCACACACACTGTCTCTGGGGGATTGTCGCCATCAGACAAAAGAGTCCTTGGAGGACATCGACAAAGACACTGAGTCTGTGCGTCACTGCTGGGACAGACGCAAACAACCTAAGTAGCTCACAACTAATTTCCCTTACCTCATCACTACACGGACGGCACGTGTATGGAAAGAAGGTGTGTCGATTTTCCGTGCCTCCGCCATAATCTAGGGCCAAAGTCTGCTTGCTTTGTGTAGACGCTTTCCCCCTCGTGATGCCCCCCATTTGCTAATGTACCCTTCCTCGCAATATTCCAATCAAATCATTTAGTCTGCTATCTGCTACCGTAGGTTTTTTTTTTTTCTTCTTCTTCTTAAATAGATAGCTAAGGTGAAATGACTCAGGTTAATCTTTTAATATTGACCTTACATGAATGTGAAATGAGACTCCAAATTGTTGGGTGGATTTTTAAATAACCCCCCTCCTTTCTCATGTGCCCACATGCAGGATAATCATCAGCAAATATGAAAAGTAAATTCAGGAGGAAATATTGCAAATGGGCTTTGGGTAGACTGTGCATGAATATTTAATTCGTTCATAAGGAGTGAGGTTTAGTAAATGAAGGGTTTTGCTGGTGAGGTCCCCCCCCCCCCCCCCCCCCCTTCTCCCTCCTCTATCTGCAGACCAGCCATCTTAATTACAGTCGTGCCGGGCTGCAGCCAACCCAGATTAAGCCGCTATTGGAAAGGTGCGCATCAGTCTGATAAGATTAATGGCATTTTATGGAGAAAGTTTGGGACGTCTGGCCTATTTGGAGTCGGGTCTGAATGTAGGCCAGCAAAGGCAAAGCAAAAACCGAGGAATATCAGGGATTATGCATGAATCAGGTAGCTTGGTGACTCATTATATTGTCACATAATCAGTGATTGAGAAGAAATGGAGAATTTATTCGTGTGTATGTGTGTGTGTGTGTGTGTGTGTGTGGACTGGAGTGAATATGTGCCAGCATATGGCACCAGGAATAAGGGGAAGCCCTTAGACACTAGGGCATTCTGGGACACTCATGGCTGCTCTATCTGTCTCTCTCTCTCTCTCTCTCTCTCTCTTTCCCTCCCTGTATATAGGGAATTCCCTGGCACAGAGCTTTGTTTGATAAAGATTAATACAATCCTATTTTCATGCCCAGAATTGTCCTCGTAATCTCTCTCTCTCTCTCTCTCTCTCTCTCTCTCTCTCTCTCTCTCTCTCTCTCTCTCTCTCTCTCTCTCTCTCTCTTTATGTGTGTGTGTGTTCCTGGGAAACACTAAGCATCCCATTCGGGCAGGCGTCAGAATGACAGTTTGGGTGAGAGAGAGGAGCACAATGGTCTAATTAACCATTATCACAGGACGAGAATCAGCATTTAGCGAAAGCTGCAATGCCTCATTGAGTGTTAATGAAAACTGCTCTTCTCTCGTTTTTCTCTCACCTCTTATTTTTATTTTGCGCCATGGCCATTCATTGTGGTGTAAGGGAAAAAAAATACTCAACTCATTTGTGCTGAATATTCAGCGGTGCTACAGTCCATAAATTATCCTCCATACTCAGGAGGTCTCTTACAGATTTTCTTAAACCTTGTTTTCCTTATTGGGAGCACCCAGACCCACGCAGTAACAATCATCACCCTTCTATAGTAATGACTTAAGCAGATTTATGAAACAAGGATCCACATTTATATCCCGTATTATTTTAATGCTATAACATCCCTCTATGAGGAATAACTGTATCAGGGTTTTCGGTTGCTTTCCCCAGTCAAATTTAAGTGATTTAAGTGATCACAGGATAAGCACACCCCAGCAGCTCTAACAATCCAAAGCCCTGAGGGCAGCTTGATTTCTCCATGGCCTGATCTGAGTGTTTAAGGTAGAGACACTGCAGGAAGCACTCACTGGCTCAGACATTTCTGACCATATCTCTGTCCTCACTGTTTTAACATCAGTGGATCTAACATATGGTTGTCTTATAGAGATTTTTGTCTCTAACCGCTGTGAAGGACGGAGCTATTATCAGGTCTAGCTCAATGAGGTTGTTTAAGAACGTAAGGAAGCTGTAGCTTTTGCTTCCTGTTTATTTCAGTGTTGTTTGCTCAGTAGCATTAGAAGTAATTGTACTGGATGCTTCATGAGTACTTGCTTCCTGAAGACATTATTTGAGTCATGCTATAATGGCAGTGAATGACGTACTACAGTACTAATTGGCCGATGGCCCCATTTTAAACTCAGTGCTCATGGCTAGAATCTGCACAGCCCATCATTAACCAGGGCATTAGCTCAGATTAGCTTTCAGCTATAGTGTTTGCTATTTTGGGGGCCTAAAACAAATGATGATGTTGGAGAAAGAAATAGAAACAATAGAGAATTAAATGTTTTTTCGTTGCTGTTGTTGTTTTTGGCTTTGTTTTTTGCTACTCCATCTCGTACTGGAATAATGAATTTATAGTGGATCAACACATGCATTTATAGATAGTCTATCCCTATCCCTATCCCTATCTAATGCTATATAATGGTTATACATGGATGATTTGATGTGTTGAACCCAGAATGACCTTTAAGCATGGTTATTATTGAGCCTTACTTTCAGTCGAAGTGCTACAAAGCTTTTACCTGCTCTTGGATATCAACGGATCTGATTAAGAGTGTCTTAGAGATATAAGTTTAAAACTTGGAGCCGTTTTGGTCATGCTCAGAGGGTTTGACTAATCCTGCATGAGATGCAGAAAGCAGCATATCCAGCAGGGGGAGCCACAATAATGGCGCTTTTCAAGATACAAGCAGCACTTTTGTGTGATTTGTAACAAATGTGTATTACATATTCATAGTTGGGGGACATTTAACAGGTTTGTGTGCGTGTGTGTGTGTGTGTGTGTGTGCACATGTGCATGTATATCAGTATACAGTCACCTCTCTCCTATCTCTGAGTGGAGCCACTCATGGAAAAGGATGCGCAGTGATGTCAGAATTTGAGTGTGTGTGTGTGTGTGTGTGTGTGTGTGTACTCTCCAAGCCACAGCATGTCAATGAGGGTGTGCGTTAACCTTTGATTAGACACTTATTGATCTGAAGTATGACTTTTGTGAATTGCTTGAGCCCTTGTCACACACTCTCACCAGGAGACTACTTGAACACACTGCAACCCACGAATGCATAACTTGGAGGGAACAGTCTTTCTCACACACTCAGGCGCCAGCTCCATGGGTATTCTGGAGCTCAAGCACCCACAATATTTCAGATACACAAAAATGTCCTGTATTTAGGCGTATTTAAACTACTACAATAAATACTTTGGAACTTTGTCTTCTTTTTTCTGTTCTTTGCATACTTTTCATTGCCTTTGGCACCTTGGTAAGGATGATACATGTTGGAGTATAATGGTACTACACATTGTAGCGTCCCGTTTCGGTTGTCCATATTAGTATTAACTTTTGCAGCAGTTGTATGTAATTTGTTTTCAATGATTTAAAGGCTGTGGTCCAAATTGCATAGTAGCATACTAAATAGTATGATAAAATAGTACAGTGTTTATGGTAAGACTGTACTATTTAGTGAATGGGTATGCGGTTTTGGG